>NC_142929.1:186435564-186448064 GCF_046866305.1 Octopus bimaculoides | reverse complement strand
TCCAATAAAAAGAGAACATTAGGGGGAATTGATGCAAAGCTTACAGCCCTTGAACACTGGCTATAAATTCGCATTTGTACCTATCGTTATAGGGGCATTAAGTAATGTACCCACAAATTTACATAAAAACCTAGCAATAATACGCTTTGGCAGAAAGAACAAAACAAACTGAGGTACATTCTCCAAATCCAATCTATTAAGCGGCACAGTGAAGATTTGTGAGACATTCCAAAGATTCTCCATCTGAGATTCTTTACATGAATAGATGCAGACACTCGGGTATGTGCAACGACAGCTCAACCAACACACCAACTCAACTACATATTTACAAACAGCGGGAACAAGTGACAATACTCTTGTCCCTTTGTTAACGACCGGATTGAACGCCATTAAGGGGAACTTAAAGAAAACTTTCAAGAGTAACAACATCATCTATGATAGTAGATAACAAAGATGACAAAGAAAGAAGTACAGCTTGGGAAAACTCGCTCAATGATATGATTTGGAAGAATCTGGTTGCTATTTCTGACAATTCATACGAATGTGTACAGGTTTCTTTTTCGATTCAGTTCACTAACTGGTAATGAAAAGCCTATCACTGCCGAGTCGCTATCTTTAAAATAGCTGGTTTGTAACATTAGATCATATTTGAACGTGTGTGTGTGTTAGTTGCATAAGTGATGTATGTGTATATAAGTATATATATATATATATGTATATATATATATATATATATATATATATATATATATATATATATATATATATATATATATATATATATATATATATATATATATACCCATACATTACTTACGCAACTTTCACACACACAAATGTATATATATGCACACACACATACATGCATGCATATATACATGTGTGTGCGTGTTTTCTTTCTCTGTGTACACACATACACATATGCACATATATACAAAGAGAGAAAGAAATAGACTGTGCGTATATATGTAGTAGTAGTAGTAGTAGTAGTAATAGTAGTAGTAGTAGTAGTAGTAGTAGTAGTAGTAGCAGCAGCAGCAGCAGCAGCAGCAGCAGCAGCAGCAGCAGCAGCAGCAGCAGCAGCAGTAGTAGTAGTAGTAGTAGTAGTAGTAGTAGTAGTAGTAGTAGTAGTAGTAGTTTGAATGGCGAAATATGACGTTACTGAGACGAAGAAAAGAAATGAGAAAGAATGATAGAAATTTAAGAAGAAAAGCGAAAAGATGGAAAAATATGAAAATTAAAAAAAAAAAAGTCAGAAAATAAGTGCGTAATAGAGAACAAATGAACGAGAGATATGAAAGGAAGAATTAGCATTTTGGAAAATTAATAAGCCATATTTGAAAGGCAATAGAAAGTAACGTCTCAGTATCGCAGCCATATTGTCGTCTGCGAAAAGAAAATAATATCAAAAAAGTAACAAAAAACAGTAATAAAGTAAAACGAATTTTTGTTTAAAGTTTGGAATGCATATATAGATTTTGAAACTGAACATTGAAGATGACTCGTCAGTGGAATATTTCAATAAAATGAACGTTAAAACAAATTTATCAGATATTTTTGCTTACAATATTTTTTTTTACGTAATTATATTTGCTTTCAGAGAAATAAAAGTAAAAAAATTTAAAAAATGATAGCAAAATAAGAAGACAATGAAGATGTGAGATAATACACGGAGGAGGGGGAAGAGGAGAGTATAGCGTGAGGAGAAGAAAGTAGGTTGAGTTGAAGTGGTAGAGAGAAGATGATGGGTGGAGTAAGAAAGCTATTTGTGAAGATATAGAAGGTAGGAAGTTTAGGAAGTTTCTAATATTGTCTATTGAAATAATATTATCTGATCAATAATACAGATGAAATAAAACTGAATCTTGCACATATATACATGTGTGTGCATGTATATATATATATATACATGTATGTATGTGTGTGTGTATACATACCTAATGCGTACACACACACACACAAGCATACAGATACACTCACATATAGTCGTTCACTTGTTTTAGTCACTGACAGGTTGAAGAGTTTAGGCGATCGAATATACCCTAGTATTGGTAAGTCTGGTATTAACTCTATCGGTCTCTTTTGCCGAACATTTAAGTTACGGAGACGTACGTAGACCAACACCGTATATCCAGTAGTGAGAAGTATCCATATACACGTAGACACGCCCACATATACACGTAGATACACATGTATACACAGACACGCACACAGTTCCGAAAGACATTTGTCACCTCACCCACACCGGCACATCTAAGGTCAGCTTATTATCATTTCAACTATAAACTCTTGAATCTTTCCAATAGTCGTAAACAGCCCAGCTAAGAACAAAACTCAATGGATACGATCACTCTTTGATGTAATAAACGTATATATATATATGTGTGTGTGTGTGTGTGTGTGTGTGTGTGTGTGTGTGTGTGTGTATGTGTGTGTGTGTGTGTGTTTGTGTGTACATATATATATGTATGTATATATATGTATATATATATATATATATATATAAATATATATATACATATGTGTGTGTGTATGTATATATGTATGTATATATATATGTACGTATATACATACATATATGCATATACATATATGTATATATACATGTATACATATATATATATATATATATATATACATATATGTATATCTGCATATACATATATGTTTATATATATATATATATATATATATATATATATATATATATATATATATATATATATATATATATTGATGTGATATATGTTGATGTGATATATCTCGACTTTGCAAAAGCCTTTGACAAAGTTGATCATGGCTTGATATGTCACAAGCTGCGAAACATTGGCATAGCTGGTAAAGTAAATTAGGAGAGTGGCTGCATGACTTCCTGAATGGTAGAAGTCAGACAGTTGCAGCCAATGGAGAACTATCTAGGGAAACACAAATTTTGAGCGGTGTTCCACAAGGAACTGTTCTGGGGCCACTACTGTTCATAGTGGCCCTTCTGGACATGCCCACGGTCACTCGGAGAGCCACTGTCACTAGCTATGCTGATGACACAAAGATATCTCAGGCAATAAAGAATCCTGATGATATTGTAAGCCTGCAGAATGACCTAAATGCAATATATGAGTGGGCAGAGCAAAATAATATGCAGTTCAATGCAAAAAAATTTCAAGTATTGCGCTACAAGACCACAAGTACCTCCTAACTGGCATACACAGGACCTGGAGGTACTGCAATCCCAGAACCACAAACAGTAAGAGATCTGGGCATCAACATGTGTAGTGATGCATCATTTCACATGCACATTGTCAAGTTGACAACAAAGTGCAGACAACTGGCAGGGTGGATACTGAGGACATTCCGTACAAGGGATCAAAAAGTCATGTTGACTCTATGGAAGACATTTGTTCTGAGCCGCCTAGACTATTGCTCTCAGTTGTGGTCACCACACAGTGTTAAGCGGACAGCAGATCTCGAGGCAATTCAGCGGCACTATACAAAAAAGATCGCCACAGTCCAACAGATGAACTACAGGGAGCGACTGAAGGCCCTAGGTCTCTACTCCCTGGAGCGCAGGCGGGAGAGATATGTAATAATATACATATGGAAAATACTGGAAGGACTGGTGCCAAACTTTGGCATCAAGTACTACAGGAATGCCCGCACGGGTCGCCACTGCATGGTGCCAAAGGTGCCCTCCACTGCATCTCACATAAGAACGAGATACTGCAGCAGCCTCGGTTTCAGAGGACCTCAGCTCTTCAATGCCCTGCCAAAACATTTGAGAGACCTGCAAGACACGGATGCGGAGGTCTTCAAGACAAAACTTGACGCTTTCCTCTCCACGATACCAGACGAACCAATGGTTCGTAATGAGACGCAGTTTAGGGCAGCGATGTCAAATTCTCTTATACACCAGATGTGCCATCAAAACTCTTGATTGGACCATATCAGGTGGGGGAGAATAGGAACGTGAAGAGAGCACAGCATAAAGACGGAAAATCACGGTGGTGCACCAGCATGACCACAGCCACTTGGCTGAAACCCATAAATAAATAAATATATATATATATAATATATGATATATATATATATATATATATATATATATATATATATATATATATATATGTGTGTGTGTGTGTGTGTTTGTGTGTGTGTGTAATATATAATATATATGTGTGTATGGTGTATATGATATGTATATATATTAAAAAATATATAATATATATATATATATATATATATATATATATATATATATATATAAAGATGTCTCAATGTGCAGCCGACTCATCTACAACATATATGTGTATATATATATACGTTATATATATATATGTATATATATACATACATACATATCTTTACATACAAACATTCATCGACACACACACTCACACACTCACACACATATCCCCACAACTCGTGACTTTAGCTCCATAATGCATTAAATATGTTATCATAAAAGCAGAAATTATTTTGTGCCTTCGTTAAATGTCATTACTGAGTGAAGGGTTTGTACGTGTTTGATGCATTGTTTGTGTTTTTGTCTCTGGTTATTGAACTAATTTCAAGAGCGAGTTTATTTCATGTGAGTCGAGGAGTAGTAGTAGCAGGAAGCTTTAGTCGTGAATAGAATAAATAACTGACTGCAGCAAAAATAAAATCCAACTGAAACAAACTAAACAATGAAACAACAGAGTATTAACCGAATAAAAACAGAAAACTGAGAAACATTGACTATTTTAAATAATCGGCATTAACAACATCCTTAACAATGGTCATATTATGTCATACAGCACATTTATGACTTCAAGCAACGTACATTCCACTAGTTAGTCAACACAGTTACCAAACCTATTTTTTCTTTTTTTTAAAGAACAGTTACCAAACCTTTTTTTAAAGAACAGTTACCATAATCACCCGAAGAAGACAGAATTCACGTTAGATTTCTCACATTCTTCTATAAAAAAATACCATACCTGCGACGCTTTCTGCTTTTTATATCAAATACCAAAAACGCAATAAAGAAATTTGAAATTGGGGTGGACGGATTTACAAACATAGACATATAACTGCTAGGCCGTAGTAGAAATATTGTGCTCAACGACATATTCAAACTGCTCACACCAATATTATCAGATTTCCAGGATTTGGAAACTTGACAAATAATAATTCCAAAACCTTACAAAAACTCAATAACATCAGATTTCACGTCATTCTATGCACACTCTAAAAAGTTTTAGAAACATTCATCCTTCATATCGTCAACATACGTGCTGATCTCTCTCACAGTCATTACATCACTTAAATCCATATATTCGTTGCCATGACCTGTTCAATTACCAAACCCATTAACAACCAGAAAACATCTTCAACTTCCATCATCATAACTTTTTGATCCTTCTAAAAATCTCACGCAGATTCGATAAATTCACTTTTTATACAACATTTAGTACAACAGCCTTTAACTTGCAAATTCGTGCCAATGGCTTAATTTGAATTATTTCCTTTAGATCATTTTACTGGTTAATTCTGAAAATTATATTGGTAAAAAATTATCCGTAGCTCAACGTAAAAGTCTTTGTCAATTGATAAAAGTTAGTTTGAGTAGAATATACTGTGCTGATGAGGTCAAACAGACTGGAACATGTTCATAGTTGTCCCTTACTTGCAAACAAAGATCTAAGTTTCTCTTAAGCATGTAAATCAACTTCCAGAAGTTAATTTCATAAAGCCATGTCCTCCTTTCCTGTGATAGTCACTAACAATAGCCTAGATTTATTTTCTTTCTCCTACTAACTGGAAATTTTCAATCAGTGAAACTTTTTTTTTATTTGCCTATCCCCTTGAGTACATCAACTTTTCAAATATCTATTTTAAAAAATACATATAGATGAATATAAAAAATGCAGCAGCGTCGAAAGCCTCATTAGAACGAAGCACAGTGTCATCATACACATTATCAACAGAAAATAAAGCAGAACAACAACAGCCTACGAAATATAAACGAGTTTATCTGTCCTTCCTCAGCTGTGACTCTCACCAGAAATAGACTGGACACAGACGACAACGTAACTGCCAAGATTCACACACTCTATCCTATGTGATAAGACACTTGTCAGTACGCATATATGGTCCTTAGACAGACCTATAGATAGTATTAATTTATTTGCATTTGTGGTTGACAACTTTTTGTTGTAAGACTGACGATTTACGTGTGAGACGTTGTGTAAGCCGTGACTTGAGGCTACACCGACAAAAGACACCAATTCTAACCTTAACCTTAACAACCACCATCAACGCCACCACAAAACCAGTAATGACGCCAGTAAAAACGACGACGACCACCACAACCACTACCATCTTTACTACCACGACTACGACTACTACCACGAACTCGACCACCCACCATCACTATTACCACCGCCGCCACCACCATTACAATCAATGATCCATCACCACTACAACTACGAACTCGACCACCATCACCACCATTACCATCACTACTATCAACACCAAAAGTTCATTCGACCAGCTTGAAATAGCAGCCACATCTTATCTAAATGACATTCTACCATCTTGAAACGGGAAGGATGCAGTGTACAAAAGTAATCACCGATGCACAATGTGTGCGGAGCTGCAACTCAATGCCCAGTTGGGGCAGACCTTGGGTTAAACGAAATCAGTTCAAATACTTATCAATCTGCTAACCATCGAGACTATTACCACTAAGTGCCACCACCACCATCCATTTGATCTCCACCACCAGTATCACCATACCAACGCCATGACCACCACAATATTGACATCGCCACCATTAAAGTGGCGAGCTGGCAGAATCGTTAGCACGCCAGGCTAACCCTCATCATTACAACGATTACTACCACAAACCCCTAATATCCCCACCATTATCGCCACCGTTACGACCATCTTCGTTGCAACTGCTAGCAGCACTCCATCCCGGAGCCATCATCACCAATATCATCACCATGCTAATGCCATGACCACTACAGCAACCATCACCACCGTCACCACCATTACTATCACCACCGCTCATCCACCGACATGATCACACCAACACCATCACCACTACCACTACCACCACTACCAATAATAACGCTACCCCTCTCGCATCTACAACCACACCTGTAAGTCGTATGTTTACATGTACAACAACAAATATTTTCGCTGTTATACATCAAAGCTAATCTGGGGCTTTTTCCAACCGAACTGTTTAATAGGACAGTTGACCTGACATCGTGGTTGCCGATTAGCAGCAGCAGCAGTAGAGGAGGTGGAGTAGTAGTAATAGTAGTAGTAATAGTAGTAGTAGTAGTAGTAGTAGTAGTAGTAGTAGTTAGCACTTGTGGGGTAATGGCGGCGATTGCGGTGGTGAGGGAAAAGTGACAATAATAGAGAAAGGTTGGAGATACAGAAACTTACAATGTTACCGCTATTAACTTCTTAGTACAAGGTTTTTTTGTTATTTTTTTGTTATTTTTTGGGGTTTTTTTTTGTTTTGGTGGGATGCGGATTGGCTGAATCGTTATAGCGTTAGGCAAAAATGCATCGCAGCATTTATTTACGGCTTTTTACCTTCTCAGCTTAAATCCCACTTAGATTAGTTTTGTCTTTCATCCTTCCGGGGTCGATCAAATAATGTACCAATCAATTACCGAAGACCATAGAGACAACTAACAACTACACGTCCATCCAACAAATTTGAGACGCTACACTTCTGCAGAAAATCAATACAAGCTCTTCTCCATATCCTTTGTACTGTCTACTACACTATGAAGAGGGGTGACACAGTGTTTAGGGTGTTGGGCTCACGGTGCAAGGTCGTGAGTTCGATTCTTGAACCAAGTAGAGTAGTGTTCAAAGCACTGTATTTTTATGTAGTTTCGTATTGTTCCAGTCTACTCCGATGAAATATTACCAGCTGAATGTTAGTGTAACACAGTGCTACTCAAAGTGGTGGTCCGCGGACCGGTGCCGGTCTGCGAGACCTCAGCTGCCAGTATGCGGCAAGTTTCCAGAAAAGAAACATTATAAAATGCTTATGTAATATTGTATTATTTGTTTACAAAATAAATATAAGATAAAAAAAAATGTCAGCTTTTATAATATTTATTATATATATTGTTTCTGACATAAATTATTATTACTAAGAAATATTACCGGTCCCTGCCACATTGGAAAAAAAATGCCAGTGCGCCACATCAGATAGTTTGAGAAGTACCGGTGTAACCCACTCTCTATTCAGTTGTCATCCTGAACGGGTTTTCCCTTTTTTTTCCTTCTCTTAGTCAAAATTACAGCAAAGCAAGAGGATATCTACGTCTATTCGCGGTTTCATGAAAGCATAGTACAAGGTACATGTTACTAAGCCATACTCGCTCTCATATGACGTCTGCAGTAGTTTTCATTTAATCTTTTACATCATGTAGTTTTTTTCCCTGTCTTAATAAGGATATATTTTTCCGAGCTCTTAACTTCATCTTTAAAATGTATTTCTAAAGTTATTCTTGTATAGCTTTCGCAGTGGTGAAAGGAAAGTGCTCATGGCGGTTTTTGTAGAGCCTTTGACACAAGTGTGAGAAAAAGAGATCTTGATTGTCGTAGGAAGAGGTAAGTGTCTTAGTCGTGATAGCAACAGCGAAAAAAAGATGGTTCTTATGACCTGGAAAGACAACAAGGTTATTCTGAAAATATATTCTATTGTAGGAGTGAAGTGAATCAGTGTGCACATAACGATTTATTATCGGTTGGTAGATATCAGAACGCATCAACAAATAATTTAGTGGATTTATAAACAAGAGCCACACACTCTTGAGATTCAACAGTCTGAGAAAGCTTTGACTGAGGAGACATAACGATGTTGAAACACCGGCTGTCCCAAAGTCTCCTTACGCTAATGAATCGAGTGTATCATGAACTCATATTCGTCTGAAAGAAGTTTTCAGTGACGAAATACAACAGCGAATAGTATATTCATGTTCGAATCTGCTGGAATGTATTATGAATGAATATATGTCATCTAGAAAATATTTTTGAAGAATGAACAACAATCAGGGCTATGAGAGCAGTTTAGAAAAATATAATTCGTCACTCCACAAATCACAAATATTTTTGAGGAGACGGAGCAGAAATCACTCAACTTGATTTACATCCGGGATGCCTAGAATGGGCGACGGTAATGGTCGACAGGCAACGATGGAGTCCTTCAAATTTAGAGTAACAACAAGCATATGACGACGAGGATGACAGCCACGACAGAACAGAGGAAGCTTAAGAAGCAAACGAAGAATTCTTAATTAAAAAAATCGATATCATTCTTTGAGATTCTTGGAGATGGAGAGCAGATAAAAATGAGTGCAGATGTGAATGTAAAGAGAGCGATAGCAGTCAAAACCAAATTGAAAGTATTCTTAGCTGTCATAGGGTCAAATACAAAACGAAGAAAAATCGAAACAAATAACTGTTATACAATATAAAAAAGTGAAAAAAATGTCTATTTCTATCTTTTTTTTGTTGTTGTTGTTGCAAGCCGATAAACTCGTAAAACATAAACTGCTTCCAATTCATTTATTTCGTTCTTTATTTATATCGATTTTCATAGATTTTCCCCGTAAGGTGTTTCGGAAAATTATAAATTTAATATAACGTCTAGACATCGATTGGTGATGTGAGATGTATTTATGTATTTATGTATTTGAATACTGCGTTTCCGAATACTGCGGTGCCATTACAACATGCATTTCTTGCAATAATCGGAACATGCAGGGGGTACACTGTTTAACAAATACGGTATTAGCGAAACTCCTTATTGGAAAGCCAAAAGGAATGTGGAGGATGTGAGAGTTGTGTGCGAAGGTGTTCGGATTGTGAAATGCTTTTACACAGAGGAAAGGTTTGGACTTAGATAAAAGAAACGAGAGAAACGGTATCAGTTCTGTAAAGAAAAAAAATGGCTAAAAGAAATTTTTGCAAAGAATTACATGTCCGGAGAAATTGAATAGAGAGTCCAAGGAGAGCCAGGAATTGCAAACAGTTTGGATGTGTTTGTGCGTGTGTATGTATGTATGTATGTATGTATGTATGTATGTATGTTCTTTTATTCTTTTATTTGTTTCAGTCATTTTACTGCGGCCATGCTGGAGCACCACTTTTAGTCGAACAAATCTACCTCAGGACTTATTCTTTGTAAGCCTAGTACTTATTCTATCGGACTCTTTTGCTGAACCGCTAGTTAACGGGAACGTAAGAACACCAGCATCGGTTTTCAAGCGATGGTGAGGGGACAAACACGCACAAACAGCACACACACACACACACACACACACACACACACACACACACACACACACACACACACACACATATACATGACAGGCTTCTCTCAGTTTCCGTCTACCAAATCCAATTACAAGGCATTAGTCGACCCGTGGCTATAGTAGAAGTTGTCTTCATAGTTGCTTGAAAGTTGCTTGCAGTTTCTAGCTATCTTTTTTCTTTTCTTTCTTTCTTTATTTATTTATGTATTTATTTATTTTTTGCTTGATACCAGTCTAATGTATTCGAAAGTTTTGAGAATGTCTTCGTGTCACACAAGCGTCTGTCATAACCACATTTTGGAGCCATTTTTCTTCAAGCGTGAGCCAAGACTCGGACCTCTTGGACTACAAATATTTGGCTGAACTTTGACGCCGCTGTTTGAATATCACGTGCTTCAGTAAAAAGGGAATACTGTCACTTCAGAAGTCTTCCTATTCGTGAGAGCACTCAAGGTATATACAAAAACACTTGCGATTTGCTGCTGTCACTCGAACGGATGCGCCCTACTTTGAAGTGTTGTGACTTTCTAAAAGATGAAGTCTAGGTCTTGCCATATAGTTGTAAGTCTTCGAATGTGGATACCTTTTACACTAACATTACTCTTATACATACCAATATACATGCATATGTGAGGCATGTACTGTTACTATGTAAATGCGTAACTTACGTAACGGCAAATGATTTGGCCGAATAAATATAATCATTTGGCCGAATATAATATAATCATACTATATTATGTATTGGGCACATCTTCTTTCCCATGAAAAGGAGCTTACGCGTTTGTGTGTGTGTATGTGCATGTATGTGTGTGTGTATACATACATATATATGTATATATATATATATATATATATATATATGTATATATATATATATATATATATATATATATATATGTATGTATATATATATATATATATATATATATATATATATATATATATATATATATATATATATATATATATATCGAGGGAGAGAGAAAGAGAGAAAGAGATGTTTTTCTATATTATAAAGTACGTTCGTGAATCAACAACCGACTTACATCAAGCAGCGGATTTCAATACCTGGACTTTGTTGCCTAACTTATGAAGGAAGAACATTACTTCAGACTAAAGGTGAGTTACGTCAAATGAGAATTTCTTGTAATTAACCACGATTGAGATGCACATAAAACGTTGTACAGAAGTCCAAGAGTTATCCTCTTTCACTTTCCACCAATCATTCTCCCTCAACTTCAAAGCTGGTTCCTCGTCAGTGCAATTTTAACCGACCCTTATGTTTTCAACTACTGTCACGAAACAGATACAACATTTGCTTAATAGTATCGATGATATAAAACAATATCAAGCATTTTTATTCTACAAAAAAAAACTGTCTGTTCCAGCCAAAATTGATTTATCTTTTCAGAAACAGTTCTACTTTTACATTATTGATCTTTTAAGTCATTTTGGTTTGCTTGTGAAACAAAAATTAAAGACAATGTTTAATGTTGATTTGTCAAATGATCTTGTCTGAGTTTAAATCTCTTTAACATAGCTCAATTGTGACTTCGGCTTCCGCAACTATGAAGACCTTTTCTTACTTTATTTCCTGGCATTCTTCCATGCTTCTTTGCATCTAGTGGACCGCACCGCCCCTCCAGCGTTTACAGGAATTCTAATACCTTCAAGTAAATGATGGTAACTTTAACAAAGTCGATGAAACTAAATAGAGGTACGCTCAAATAAATCATGGCAGCGAGAGTGAGATGCTAGTTTGATAAAATCTAAACTTGGCAGTTTCGTTAAGGAACTGAAGTCATCGGACTCGAGTACGTATATAAGTCATGCAGTGAAAACATTCGGTTATTTGATCAATGTCCAGCCAATTGCAAACGTTGAGAATGTACTAAATAGTGATAGATTACGAATTGTTGTGCCACTGAGAGTGGACGCTGATACATTGTCCTCTATACAAGTGTCGTTGTGGAAAACCTATGAACTGTTTAAGATTACATGGACATTGATGCTACTTAAGCACGGTAGATTCTTGAGACAGTCGGAGACCAACAAGATAATAAAGTAGATATTTGCCTCTGTGCTCCATCTGTTCTGAAATCAAACATGTTTTTTATTATGAATTGCTGGCGTAAGATAAGATGAAATAATTTTGTGTCCTTGGAG
>NC_142929.1:186408064-186425564 GCF_046866305.1 Octopus bimaculoides | reverse complement strand
TGTGTGTACGTATGTATATCCTTCATAACTGTCACTCGTAATCCTGTCTGACTTGGTAGAAGAAATAGACTTTTTTTTTTTGACCTGAAATATAATAAAGAAGCTTCAATGATTATTTGCCATTTCGTGTGTTGTAAACGAAAACTACTGACATACCGTGACCGCAGAATTAGGCAAACTGTGACCACAGTAATTACAGAATGTTGTTGGTAGTCCTACTGTAGTGTATCTTGCTCTTGCAGTTTCTTTCTTTTCTTTTTTTTTTTTTTAATTATCTAATTCGATCTGTCACTTTTGCTCCGTGTTCGATAGCCCTCCGACAGTGTTAGCAGTCATTCAGCATCTTGTCCTGTGCATTCCAATTAGGCCCCAAGCTTCGCTACGATTACTCTCATAACATCCTTATGACAGTGTTTCTGTCCTCCTCCCCGGGTGGTTTCTACATTTTAACTCGCTGTAAAGAGTATGGTGATTCGCGTATCCTACAGGCAGATTATATATCCCATCCAATTAGCATATTTGCACATTTCAGCTGTAGGACCGCTTCGTTAGAGATGAGGTCTTTCTAAGAAATATTCCTTATGGATCGTAGCTAGTACAACCGACAGATCATCATCATTTTCTATGTCGACGAGCCTGTGTGCAATGTCTCAGCAGAATACAACGCACAACATCGTATTATTGCTTGGTACACTTTGCATTTTATCGACCGTTCTATGCCTATTTTTTTTTCTTCCACAGACAATCATTAATGCTTTTGAAAACGAACGCAGCCTCTCGTATGCGGTTATCTACTTCTGTATCCAGGTTGATGTCATCAGAAATTGTACTAAGCAATATGCTGTCTTCTTCACGATACTCAGAAACTGATTCACGGTCATAATGGCCAAGAAATTCCGTTTCTAGGTTTAGGCACATATGAACATTGATTTCTTTTACATTTATTAATTGGCCTAAAGGGAGGTGCGTGGCTTAGTGGTTAGGGTTTCAGCACCATGATCGTAATATTGTGGTTTCGATTCTTGGACCGGGCGACGCGTTGTGTTCTTGAGCAAAACACTTCATTTCACGTTGCTCCAGTCCACTCAGCTGGCAAAAATGAGTAACGCTACGATGGACTGGCGTTCCGTTCAGCTGGGGAACACATACGCCATTGCAACCGGGAAACCGGGCCCATGATCCTAGTTAGGCTTTAAAAGCGAGCATTTATTTATTTATTTATTATAATTGGCCAAAAGCTGTCTCTGCGCATTCATAACGAAGCGTAATTTTCTGGGAAAACACATCACGCATTTCCTAATGTTAGATAGCTTCAATACTGAACCATCAACAATCGTGTTGATATACTGTCCATCTTTGGGCACCACACGCCATTTTTTTAAAGATTTGGAGTTAAAAAATCGCATTAGTGTCCGCTCGAACGGACAGCCATGTTGAAGTGGCTACAGATATATATATATATATCCGGATTGTTGTCATAGTAACGAAGATAAAGCTCGTAGAGTAAAACCGCTTAGCAAATATTGACCTTAACACTGCTGAATTTGGAAATTATATTCTTTGCATAACGGCCATAACTCCCATAAAAATTCATATATTTTTGATGTTGATGAAATTTTAACCCGAACATAACAGATAAGCATTATTTAGAAAATGATGTCACACGTTATCGAGGCTACCATTCTTTCTGGATGTGCAAAAGGGGATGACGTCTTTATTCCAAGAATTCCTCTTACTCCATCAGGAGCAGACATTCCTTTTACATTCAGAAGACTACAATTCCCCCTTCGTGTGACTTTTGCCATGTCCATAAACAAATATCAGGGTCAAACACTGTCTGTAGCTGGTCTTCTCTTGGAAGAGCCCTGCTTCTCACATGGACAACTGTATGTTGGCTGCTCAAGAGTGGGCAGCAACAAAAAACCTATTTGTATATGCTCCACAAGGGAAAACAAGGAACATAGTTTACAATGAGGTGTTATAATCACAACAGCAAGAAAGTATGTACATGATCACCTTCTTTTACGAAACTTCATTGACTTTCATATATTTATATTGATATACATATATATACGTGTGTTTGGGTGCGTGTGTGTATATACATCTCTATATATAAAGATGATGCGTAGTCTAGACGGCGTTTTTAGATTTCATTATTCACTTTAACCCGGGCAACGCCGGGTATTTCTGCTAGTTTTAATAAAATACATACATACTTATGTATGTATGTATGTATGTATGTATGGAGACGTGTGTGTGTGGTGTGTGTGTGCGGTGTGTGTGTGCGTGTGTGTGTGTGTGTGTGTGTGTGTGTGGTGTGTGGTGTGTGTGTGTGTGTGTGTGTGTGTGTGTGTGTGTGTGTGCGTGTATTCATTAAAACAAACAAACAATAGCGGATTCTTTATGATGCAAACGAAGTGACGTATTTCCCACAGGGATTCCACAATAGTTCGTGAACTCTACTTCGAATGAATTTCTGATCACATTTGTTTCTCATCATTACTATTTAAGGCGGAGAGCTGGCAGAATCGTTAGCAAGCTGGACGGAATGTTTAGCAGTTCTGAGTTCAAATTCCGCCGAGGTCGACTTTGCCTTTCAGGATCGATAAATTAAGTACCAGTTGCGTACTGGGGTCGATGTAATCGACTGGCCCCCTCCCCCCTATAGCAGAAGGGGTTATTGCTTACTATTTTGTGGCGTTGGTGGTTTACGTATTGGAACAAGAGGCGACGTCCTCCATGCATTTTTAGAAATTAGATATTTTTATTATTACAGTAGTACCTCGGTTTACGAACGCCTCTGATCCCGAATAAATCGTGCTTTATATATATCTATATCTATATCTAAATCGTGCTTTATATATGTATATATTTGTTTATATTCATGATCAGAGTTGTTCGAAAACCGAGGTACTACTGTATTTCATTTTCCTTCTTCGTCTCCAAAGAAACTCTTCGTAGTTGCTGAACACGCAAGAAAGATCAGTTTAATATCACCCAAAGTATACATTGTTATTTTCAAAAAGGAAGGGATACATTAGATAATGTAGTTTTATTTACATGGTGTCTGAATGAAATACAGGATTGTTGAGGCTCTAACATCACTGATCAAAATTGTACTTGGTCAAACTTGACCTGGTGTTAAACAGCAATAACAACAATTTATAAAACATTTATTTTATAATTATCTAATTACAGGGGAAGGAGTAGCGACTACCATTTTTTGGTAGGCTAATCAAACTTTCCACTTTCATGTAATCAATGCTTAAATTGTATATTTACGGTTTGTATATTTGCAAGTGAAACTGTTGGTATACAAAACAAAATTTAAGCGGCTTGTAGATTTGAGTATTCATCTATCCATCCATCCATACATCCATCCGTACATCCATCTATCTCATTATTCTTGGGATGGTCTTGAGAGCAGATTCCTCAGGTACCTCCTACATAGAGTCCTACGCCGTCATTTAATTTTCCGGTTGAATCCCCAAGGGTGACCAACTAGAACTATGAATATTATCCAGCCGTTCTTGGTCTCCCCCAAGATCTGCTACCGGTTGGTTTAGCTTGAAGGATATGTCTTTCCATTCATCCTGCAAAATTCTAATCGCATGTCTGTAGTATCGGGTATTCAGGATTGGGAAAAGTAATTAGTTCAATGTGTGTAGTGCATGTAGTCTATGTCTCAACGAACATCGCTACGAGCTTCCTGAACCTAATTGAAAGACATTTCTCTAGAGCCCATAAGTATTATAAACTTTGCAACCCCCAGAACGTCAAAGTCAGCATTCCTACTTAGACAACGTTGCTTCTAACCCAGGCACGCTACAACAGACACAAACATATTTATACAACCTCCAATACGCATCCTAACATGTAACTCTCGAAATACTCCAACTGCCCACTGAAGGGATCCTACCACTTTAGGGCTGTGGTCTAAAGAGCCTTGTTTGTACCAGCCGATAGCGTTACAAGTACTACACGGGAATGATAGTCAGTACTTCAAAGGAAGGTGTACACAGCATATGCACTCCTTTTGGTGCAGTGATAGAGAAAACTCTACCTGGTTTACCTGGAGACTCTGTGACCATCGGAGCGACTTTTCCAACATCAAATGGAGTATAACAAACTCTCCGTACTCTCTTGGAGATTGCAATTGCTGACTCTGTCTCTGTGAAAGACAGCACATATTTTACAAACCTACTGTATCCGTCAACGGGAATAATGAATTATCTTGTTAATGAACTTCAAGTCACTGGTAGCCGACAATCCAGATATAACCATACACAAGGCCACATCTAAAAGCCATGTTGAATTTGTTTCATATCCAGATTATCTCTCTGTCTCCCTCTCTTCCTCTTTATCTCCCTAGCTCTGTCCCCTCTTCCTCTCACTGCCTCTCTCTAGATGCCTGACGACTAGGGTTCGTTCTACGAGACTACGAAACTTTAAGTTGCATGGAGCTGGGACAAACTGGTGTTAAAGAATATATTTAACTTCTATCAAATCTTTTGAGTGCCACTTTGTTTCGTTTGTTCACTCACTCGTAGACATACATACATGCATACATGACTCTCACCAGACACAATAAAATATGCTTCAATACACGAACTCACATAAAGAATCTTGCAATCCAAATACAAAAATAAAGTGTGTGCACATATATATATATATATATATGGGAGAATTTACGAAAAAAAAAACAGACGAAGACAAGTGGTGTAAACAACAAATGGATGTATTAGTTTAACGCTCGGGAATAGAGAAAATCTTTGACGTTTCGAGCCTACGCTCTTCAACTGAAAGGAACACAGAAAGAAATAAGGAGAGAAACAAGGAGAAAAAATATATAAATGTAGTGGTCAGTGATCTATCATGGCGAATGCCGGGCAGAAGGATCACACAGGAGAGCTAAGAAAAAGGGGAGATAACAAAGGGGAGATAACAAAAAGGGGATATAACAAAGAAGTGGTGAACCCAAGACGAGAAGCTGCATGTGTGTGAGAGAATGCTGGTGATCTTAACGTATGTAAGTGTGTATGTAGGTGTGAAGGTGTAAGTCACGATAGCACTCGATATTTTGAGTGCCAAAATATGTATAAACTTCCAAACAACCGAAAAGAATTATAATCCATAGATATTGTAATTAAAGTAATAAGACAAACCGGAAATAAACAATATATTGAATACTGAACCGAGAAGGGTATCCGTTCCCGCAGCCAGCCCCGTCTAATAAATGTTTAAACAAGAGTGGGGTCTGGTCCACCAGCCAGTCTCTTCTGAAAAGTGTCAAAGTACATGAAGCCTGAAGGAATTTTATAAGCTGGAGCCATATGTTACGTTTGTTGTAAATCATTGAATTCCGAAGTATACCACGTACGTAGTCACAAACACATCACTAGCTAACTATACATACATGTTTTCTAGAAGAACGATTTTGGTCAGTATTTTCCCTTATATGCGTTTCACTATATAAAGACGAAGTCTTCAGAGAAAACCCAAAACAAAACTGTATTGTTGATTCATTGGGGCCTCAGCCATTGAGGCGATACAATTTCTCCTCTAGAACGGAGGAGAAGGAAGAGACAGGAGTGTTTGAAGTTAGAAAGAAGATGGAGTGAAGCAGGAAATATACAGGAATTGATGTCCAATTCAATACGTCACCATTTAAAACTCTGTTAAAATTGAATAATTAATTCTCCGCTCGAACTTCTGAAAGGTTTTGAAAGAAGCAAAAATCGAAATTAAATTTCCACACAAACACACACATACATATTCACACATACTCATACACACACACACATACACACACACACACACACACATATACACACACACAATATATATATATATATGTATATATACACACGTATATATTAATAAAATAAGAGTATAATAAAATAGGACAAAATAAAATTCCGAACTAGAAAGAAGCTATTAACATTTATGATGTTTCGAGCGAACTTTATACATTTTCAAAAGGTTCTATTGAAATTTCTATCGATCGTAGAATTTTTATTTCGTCAATATACAATGTAATTTTATTTGAGTTTATCGATGTTACTGATGTTTAATTAAAACCTTTGAAAATAAGCGCTAACTCAATACTTTTATGTTAGTCGGCAGTCATACACGCAAATCATGAGAGACTCACACGCATTGTAGATATAGACATGCACAAACACACACGCACGCACACACACACACACATATATATATATATATATATATATATATATATATATATATATATATATATATATATATATATATATATATTAGAATACATAGAGATAATTCATATGTATATACGGCTAACTGTATGTGTGTATATATGTGTATAAATATATGCGTGTATGCACACATACAATCACACACACACATGTATATGTATATATGTGTATATATATGTGTATGTATGTGTGTATGTGTATATATATATATATATGTATGTATGTGTGTGTGTGTATTATTTGGAAATAAATATAAATATCTTCAAACATAAGCCTGCATACACGCAAGGATATTGGAACAAATCTTACAACAGGAATGTAGGCACACCAATACACACATACTTGCACATATACGCGCACATAAACACTTAAATAGACATAGACGACTCATACATACACAATTATACATATAATTGGAAGAAAACAAATACTTAAGATGGAGAACATTTCCTCGATAATTTAATGACGTGACATCCAACATTTGGTAATTCTATAATAGAAAACAAAACGGCGTGCTGCGTGGGTGTATACATCTGTGTCCGTTTGTATGTGTGTATGTGTGCGCGTGTGTGTTTGTATGCGTTTATGTCCACACACAAACACGCACATACGCACACACATATATATACTACGTTTATACACTAAAGAAATTTACAAGAACAAAAATAGATACACAGTACAAGTAAAATGTATATATTAATAAAGTTACAGTCAATAGATTAACAAATCGTTACTAATAGTTTCATACCCGAGAAACAACTGAGATACTCCTCAGACGATATAAGACTAGTACGTTTCGTGCAGATGTAACTAGACATATATGAACGCTGCCGAAAATATAGGGAGACTATAATTCGAAATAGTGAGGATATCTTATGGCGGTTTCTTGAGACTGAGGAATTTAAGGAAGGGCTGAGGTGTTAAAAGTTGGGGAAAAGTGAGAAGACAAAATAATTGTTGGTTAGTAGGAATATAATACAATACAGAACAGCCTGTCGTCACCTGCGAGCGTTTCTTAGTAACATGTACTACACTTTCATTAACTGTTTTGGGCAAGTAGCCATTGACACTCTCTCACCCTTTGGTGGATCATCCAGGAAAGACACGACTGGGGTAACTTTTCAGTCGAGTAAACTAAAGCATCATGAAATGATGTGCCCAAGGATACGACGCGTCTCCGGCTCAAGAATCGAACTAACCCTATGGTGATCGTGAACCCAGCCCCATATCCTCTTGACCACGCACCTTTTCTTACATTAAACACACACGCACACTCCACACATGTGCATAATATATATATATATATATATATATATATATATATATATATATATATATATATATATATATATATATATATATATATGCATGTATGTATGTATACGAATTATATATAAACAAAATCTGAACAATCATGACTTCGCGTGGAATAGGCTCTAGCGACGACTTCATCTTTTGGCGCACTTCCTTCTGAGCTTATCAATCAGTATAGATTCGACATACCATGATTATTAAACAGAGAACTTTGAGATGCAACAGAGAAGAGCACTGACAGACACTGTAGGAGATAGCCAACAGAGACGGCAGATAGCAGCTGACAACACAAAGGCAATGAACAGTCGGAGGATAAAAGACTTTAGAAGTCAGTAGCCGGCAAGTACCTAAAAACATTTTATCTGCTGCTGCAACTACACCAAGAACAATAACATTCAAACTCTCTCGACGTTTTGTTGTTCGTAGTAAAGACATCATTTGTTTTTGTGTATGAAAAGAATAAAATTTTGTTTATCAAAAATCTCAACAGACTCCAGTGTTCTTCTTCGTACATATATATACATATACCTGCACATATATATGGACCATTCTCAAGAAAGTTAAACCAAAATAAGTTTTAAAGACATTTAGGATTTAAAAAGACTTTCAAAATTCCAGAAAAATCATTATATTCTTGTAAAAAGGTATGTTGAAATGGTTAATTTTCGACCAGATACGGATACTGAGACAATTTCCTCCAGATCTAAGCAGCGTTGTCTCTAACATGAAACTTTCTGTCACGTACGTTACATCGGTTGTTGTCACGCACGTTACACTAGGTGAATGAGAATTGTGGGGCACGGACATTATTGCCCAGAAAACCCATTAGCGTCTTTTGAAATTTCGAGGTCAATGTAGATAAACACCAAGAGATTTTATGCTGCCCTGGAGAAATTTAGAGGAATTAGCAGTTATTTTGTGCGATGTCACATGTTACTTTTTAGAATCACTTAACATACATTCCAGGCAACTTTTTTTTTAATACTTGCCTGGGTAGTCGAACGTTACGGTGAAAAATGAACCAATACAATTCTTGTGAATGTCCAAGATTGAGTGCTTGGGCATTTCAAAATTTGTGTCTGTGACGTACGTCACACAAGAAAGACTCAAATACATACATACGTATATATGTACGTGCGTACGTATGTATGTATGTATGTATGTATGTCTGTATGTATGTATGTGTGCATGTATGTATGAAAAATCTGGAGTTACTTTAACCAGATTACAAGTTCAGATTTATACCTGTTATTATTGGGACCCTGGGATATGTAACACACTGCCTAAATACCACTCTTGAGAAATTAGGCTTCTCAAAACCAGAAAGAAGAAAGAAGATTCGAACACTACAGATCCAGACCATCACTGGAACTGTGTAAAAGTCTGTTAAAGTTTATCATTTAAGCATATATGAGCATGTCTAGATATGCAGGTATATGCATGAGAAGGCATACATAAAGCAAAACATACAAATCTGCACGTATACACACATACAAAATTACCGTGTTATTGATGTTGAAATCCCAATGAAGAAGCCTTGGATCTAGGTTAGAAACCGGCTTCTGTCTATTGGCAAGAAATCTTGAAACAAAACTGAATAATGGCATACATACATACACACACACACACATGCACGTACGCACGCGCGCACACACACACACATCTTTTATAATGAACATAGGGTTTTTTCCTGTTTATCCTGCACCTGGAGAGAAAAAAGATCCTCTGGTATAACGACTTCGTTTATCTTTCACACCAGTTATTTGTTTATCAAAAGGATATAAATTACATTACATTTCAAATTAACCAAAACGCGCTGTGTGATGCATTAATTATTGATGAATTAATTAATTATCCACTTTGCCAGCGTATGTATTGTTATGCAAATTAGACGAGAGAGCTCAGCTGTGTCCTAGTTTGTAACCATTATAAGAAGTATAAGCTACAATCCCCCTATGAACAAAAATATGATACTGAAAATATATATTAACAAATCAATTAACAAACACGCACACACGCACGTACGCACGCACATACACACATACACACATACACACATACACACATGGATTGATGAAGTTTTATTTCGGAAATAGGAAAAGAGTCTCCATATTTAAAGTAGAGTATGCAAATTTGATTGTTAGCTCGAGTTTCATGAATCGTTAAAATGAGTATCACTTTGCAAATGCATTGTTCAAACTCATGTGAACAATCGAAATAATGAAACTAGAATTACAATTCAAAGTACTTCAGTTTCATGTATATATGTATGTCATTCAGTTTATTTCAAGATTTTTTGCCAATAGAGAAAGAACCGGTTTGTAACCTAGATCCAAGGCTCCTTCATTGGAATTTCAACATCAACAACAGAGTATTTTTGTATGTATGTATGTATGTGCAAATTTGTATGTTTTATGTATGTATTCTCATGCATATAGTCGCATATCTAGACATGCTCATATATATTTAAATAATAAAATTCTGGAAAATTTTACAGATTTTTACAGTTCCAGTGGTGGATTGGATCTGTAGTCTTCCAATTAGCTTTCTCTTTTCTAGTTTTGATAAGTCTGTTACATATCCGAGGGCCCCAATAATTACAGGTATAAACCTGAACTTGTAATCTGGATAGAGTAACTGCAGATTTCTCAATAATTCAGCATAGGTGTTCTCTTTTTCACTAATCTTCAGCTTTATGTTAACATCCGCTGGGCAGCGAATTTCCACAACTGTGCTCAGTTTCTCTTCTCTATCCTAAATCATTATATCAGGTCTGTTGTGCTTACATTTTATTGAGGTCTTCACTGGTACATTCCACCAGTATTCCCTCTTATTATGAGTGGCTATGACTTCTACCACATTGTGGGTTTTTTTATGTCTTTGTTCTCGAGATTATCCTTCCGGCGGATTTCATTATACAGTGTCCTAGCTACAACATCATGTCTCATCGGTAGATAATACCGTGATGACATTTTCGGACAACTGTTTATGATGTGAAATCTTTAGTGTGAACTCCACAAAGTCTGCATCGGTTGTCACATTTTACGGCTTTTCCTGCATCTCTATCCCTTTTGTGCATCAGGTACTTGGTTGATATTTCCTTTTCCTGGATTGCAAACGCATACCCTTCAAAGTGAGAGGGAGTAATCCGGCTATTGGTCAATGATAAACTGCTTTGATGATCGATGTTACTATCTTCACGGAGCTTTCTACTGACATATTCATTCATAGTATTCTGCTCATATAGGCTCATCCTTTAATCTGATGGTACGTTGCAGTAGATTCGTGCGACTTCTTTGGGTATGTATTCTAGGTTATCAGACAAAGAGCGTTGCTCAAGGAGCTGCCTTCCAAGTCTTATGATGTTATCAGCTTCATGTATGCAAACCTAGTCAAAGGATGCACTTCGGCGCTTGATGATTAAGGTAGTCCCATAAACCGGCCTTGCCCGTTTTTAATATATATTGCTCTACATCTTAGAATGTGCTTCTTTTTTCGGATTTATGCTTTTTACAAACCACACACACACACACACACACACACACTTTCAGTAAATAAATGTTTATAAGAATGCTCGCCGAATTGCATTGGTCGAAACGATACTGGAGAATGGACAAATCTATGAAAACGTTAATTGAAGTAAAGGCGGAATATTTATCGAAATTATATTGTTCAGAATAATAGATAAAAAAGCATAGAGATAAGTAATGATTCATTGATATCTAAATGATCTGTCAAAATTTTAAACTTAAAAGTTGCTAATACATAAATCAACATTAAAAGATGATATATAATCTACACAACTTGACGGCAGTTGTAGGACAATATTAGCAGTAACCATAAAATATAAACATAAATGTCACAAAATAGTTTTCTTTAAAAAGATATTCTGGATACTCAATAATTAATTAAGATAGACTATTTAACCTTTTTGCTACCAACCTGATCAAGACTGCTCCTGGTTCTATGATACGAAACTTCTTGTTTTAAGATGATGTAAACCAGTGGTTCCCAAACATTTTCGGGCTGTTGCGACCTTGGCACCCGCGTCACATTCCTATCGCCCCTACCCTCCATTCACCACCACATACGTAGACCACTAATTGAAGCAAATTCAAAACAACTGTATTTCAAAAATAAAACTTAACCTAACTAACCCATTATTTTTACATCTATCGTCCCCTTTGGGCCACCCCATTATCACCTCATTTTTCTTCAAAGTCTCCCCAGATCTTTCCACGGCCCCGAAGGGAGCAGTATCGCATTCTTTGGGAACCACTAATCTAAATTAAGATATGCCAAAAATTTCATGTTAATTCGTGTTCCAAATACGAGCTTAATAATAACAAGGTTACTTTACAAAATTTTTCATAATTTTAAAAATCAACTGAAACAAGGGCAACGTATTTCAACTAAAATGTAGTAACAAACACTGGCTCGGGAAAGAAATTTGCTGAGTGGGGTCCAAAAATCTTTACAAGCAAGGTCTTATTATTACTTTTATTTATGTTTGTTCCTTGTTAAGAAACCCAATTTCGAGCCAATTTTTACAGATGACGTTTCATTCAGTTTTCTAAACTCGAGAACAGTAGGGATGCAATTTTTTTTTTTTTTTTGCACCGCACAAAAATTCTAGGGGTTGCACTTGTACCCCATGTACCCCCAGTTCTCGGGCCCATGGTAACAAAAGGGTTGAGTTTCAGACTAGTACTAGTAGGATCCATTGAATTTTAAATGGCTCTGGTCGAATACCTGTGCTAGAAATAGTTATTACTAGAGCAATGTGTACAGCGCATGACAGGGTGAGTGAAGCACTAATGGAGTATAGAATAAAACTGTGTATGTACCTTTGTTCCTTTAGCTTCTGTGGTTAAACCTCACCATGGTCAACTTTGCCTCTTATTCATCATGGGTCAAAAAATATGAGTCAGGTCTGACTATACTCCACCCATAAAGTTTGTGAACGTATGTCACAGTTACAAATCACTGTTTATTACTAGTAAAGATATTCTTTCCTACTCTTGGCGCAAGGCCCCAAATTTTGGGGGAAGGAGCCAGTCGATTAGATCGACCCCAGTACGCAACTGGTACTTAATTTATCCGAAAGGATGAAAGGCAAAGTCGACCTCAGCAGAATTTGAACTCAGAACGCAAAGACAAACGAAATACCGGTATACGACGGGCTTCTTTCAGTTTCCGTCTACCAAATCCACTTACAAAGCTTTGGTCGGCTCGAGGCCATAATAAAAGACAGTTGGACAAGCTGTCACGCAATGGGACTGAACGTGGAACTATGAGGTTGGGAAGTAAGCTTTTTAGTACACAGCCACTCCTACGCCTATAAGCCGCTCCTACGCTTATATATATATATATATATATATATATATATATATATATATATATATATATATATATATATATATATATATATATATATATATTTATTTATTTATTTATTTATGGGTTTCAGCCAAGTGGCTGTGGTCATGCTGGAGCACCACCGTGATTTTCTGTCTTTATGCTTTGCTCTCTTCACGTTCCTTGCATGGCTCTTCTCCTGCACCTGATATAGTCCAATCAAGAGTTTTGATGGCGCATCTGGTGTATAAGAGAATTTGACATCGCTGCCCTAAACTGCGTCTCATTACGAACCATTGGTTCGTCTGGTATCGTGGAGAGGAAAGCGTCGAGTTTTGTCTTGAAGACCTCCACGTCCGTGTCTTGCAGGTCTCTCAAATGTTTTGGCAGGGCATTGAAGAGCTGAGGTCCTCTGAAACCGAGGCTGCTGCAGTATCTTGTTCTTATGTGAGATGCAGTGCACGGCACCTTTGGCACCATGCAGTGGCGACCCGTGCGGGCATTCCTGTAGTACTTGATGCCAAAGTTCGGCACCAGTCCTTCCAGTATTTTCCATATGTATATTATTACATATATATATATATGTATATATATATATATATATATATATATATATATATATATATATATATATATATATATATATATATATATATATATATATACATGGTGGTTGTCTACTCCTTACGCAGAGTTTGACCCCTTCCTGTACCTACGCCTTAGAACCATCATGGCATCTGATGAGGTTTTTTAAACCAGACAATATTTTGAAAAGAAGCCCTCATAGATTGCATATCCGATTTGGACCACCAAGAGCTGCAGGTAAGTTCTGATCTTTGTGGATCTTGTTGATTTGAGCAAAGCATTCGATACTGTTAATCGAAATGCTCTGTGGTTAATTCTAAAGAAAATAGGTTGCCCAGAAAAATTTGTAAACATGATCAAGGCTTTGCATCAAGATATGAAAGCTAGAGTTAAGTGGTAGGCTCTCTGAATCTTTTGCCGTGGAGAATGGAGTAAAGCAAGGAGACCTTGATGCACTCACCCTCTTTACAATATTACTTTGCTGTTGTGTTGTTACACGGTTTGGAGGGTATTTACACATACATACATACACACACACATACATACATACATACATACATACATGCAATTACACACAGACATGCACGCACGTACATATGGACATATACGCACGAATGTATGTATATATATGTGTGTGTGTATGGGTAAATATATCTATGTATGTGTGTGTGTATATATATATATATATATATATATATATATATATATATATATATATATATATATATATATATATATATATATACATACATATATATAAATATATTAATGTTTGTTTTTATGTTATAATAAAAATGATTTTACATTAAACTGGAGGTTTACACAATACATTTGGTAGAGTACAAATGTTTCACTCTTTAACAAGAATAATATTGGCAGTGACTTCGAAATTTCGGCCAGCTGAGCCATTATCGAACTGTACACACACACACGCGCAGAGAAACAGACAGACAGACACTCACACACACTTCCACTCACAGACCCACACACATGCACACATACACACACAATATAAAGTACTCGACTAACTTTCATGTAATTTATGAATTATTTGGGTCTATAGAGTCAAAAATGAACGCTAAGAAATTCTGATGTAGTAAAAAAAGGAAAAAAAAAACTGTGATCATACCTCGCAGCATGTCTTCCGCTACAGAACGTTTCGAGAATTGTATTACTCTTCAGGCAGCATTAAAAGACAGAATTCCTGTGTGATTGCCAGGAACGGACAAACGTACCGAAAGAAAGATAATTTTTTACGCAGCCAGATAAAACACTTCTAAGGAAAAAATGCCTCAAAGTGCTTAACGGGGAATTAACTTCCTAGGGGCACACACACACACACACACACACACACACACACACACACACACACGCACACACACATGTATCTATGTATGTATACCATATATATATGTATATGTATCTATGTATGCTATGTATGCATATATATATATATATATATGTACATCTGTATGTGTGTGTGTTTATGCGTATATGTATGCATATGTGTATACGTATGTGTAATGCCTGTTTAAGTGTGTATTTTAAAGAAGGCATACATTGCATACATATATACATAAATGTACAAATATCTATCTATCTATATATATATATATATATATATATATATATATATATATATATATATATATATACGCGCACACACACACACACACTCAAACACACACACACATACACAAGCACACACACGCAAACACACATAAACCTAATTTTTAGCATGGACATTCATTATCTACTAGATGTAAACTGTCTCTAACAATGTGTTTATCTATTCATCTTACGAACACTGTCTCCTAATATATACACGCACTTTTTTCTTTTCTTCTCTTCTCGCTTCCTCCATCTGGTGTCGTCCCTCGATTGAACGCACTTGACGGGAAACTCTGAGCAGCAGCAGAATGAATCACCAACTGACTCCATGTAAACAGTTAAGTTTACACCAGTGCTTCTCAAACTATCTGATGGGCAGTTTTTTTTTTTCCAATGTGCCAGGGGCCGGTAATATTTCTTAGTAATATTCTTGGATCTATTTTAAAACGGGGGCCACATTTTTCCTTAATGTTTTACGTAGTGTTTTTGGTACGGAAAGACTTTCAAACTTCGTATACTTATCTATTTTGTGTTATAGAACAGAAAAATATTTTTGTATTCAAATTTATTTCATGTAAAAAATTGTCTTATTTCGATAATTTCAACCAATCACTGACAAGTATTCAGTTGTTTATATTTACTCCTTTGGCTGATTAAGCGATGTAAAGCGTATTTAATCCCCATACCTTCGTTTTATTTGCTTTTTTCATTTTAAATTTGCTTTAACCCTAACCCTAACCCTAACCCTAGGGTTAGGTTTAGGTTTAGGGTTAGGGTTAGGGTTAATTGTTTCAGAATCGTTTGTTTATGTAGTCGGCACTTAATGTATATCGGCTGAATGGACGTCAGTGATTGGTTGAAATTACAGAAATACGACAACTTTAACATGGAATAACTTATGGATTTCTTTTTTTTTAAAGAAGACTAAGAGAAAAAGATGTTTTATATGACACATTCTACCAGTGTTCCAAGTTTCAAAGTGTTTCGTTAATGAAAAATGTGGCCCCCGTTTTAAAAAAGATCCATATTCTTTTCTACTCTAGGCACAAGGCCCACAATTTTTTGGGAAGGAGACAGTCGGTTAGATCGACCCCAGTTTCGCCCGGCGTGCTAACGTTTCTTACTTTTTTTATTGCTCACGAGGGGCTACACACAGAAGGGACAAACAAGGACAGTCAAACGGATTAAGTCGATTACATCGACTCCAGTGCGTAACTGGTACTTAATTTATCGACCCCGAAAGGATGAAAGGCAAAGTCAACCTCGGCCAATTTGAACTCAGAACATAAAATCAGACGAAATACCGCTAAACATTTCGCCCGGCGTGTTAACGTTTCTGCCAGCTCGCTACCTTTTTTTAGTAATATTAATTTATACCGGAAACAATATATATAATGAATAGGATCTTTGGGGTTTGACGGGCAACATTTTTTTTTTGTAGTGTTTTTGGTACCGAAACACTTTCAAACTTCGAATATTTGTATATTTTGTGTTATAGAACAGATAAAAAATTTTGTATTCGAAGTTATTTCATGTAAAAAAATCGTCGTATTTCGGTAATTTCAACCAATCACTGACGTCTATTGAGGTGAAAACAATTACGCCGTGGAATATAAACAACGGTGTTACGGGATTTTTTCCCTTGAATAAAATTAGTCCCGTTGTTTGTCAACAAAATCTATCCGTTGTCAACAACAACTATCAGCGGTATATATTTCGTTTGTCACTGTTATTTAAGATATCGTTTTAGTTTTAGGGTTTTAGGGTTAGGGTTCGGGTTTTAGAGTTAGGGTTAGTTTTAGGATTACGGTTAGGGTTATGATTATTTTTGCCATAACCTTAACTCCAACCCTATAACTCATAACCATAACCCTAACCCTAACCCTAACCCCAACCCTAACCCTAAAACCCTAACCCTAAAACCCGAATCCTAACCCTAAAACCCTAGACCCTTACTAGGGAATAATGATATAATTAAACAGGGAATAACACACTTGACACCGAACAGCAGTAACTGTATTCAGCTGAATAGACGTCAGTGATTGGTTGAAATTACAGAAATACGACAACTTTAACATGAAATAACTTGCGATGTACAATTTTTTGTTAAGAAGGCTAAGAGAAAAAGTTGTTTTGTATGACACATTCTACCAGTGTCACAAGTTTGAAAGTGTTTCGTTAAGAAAACAAGTGTTGCCCGTCAAATCACAAGGATCCAATGAATATAATAAAAGTTGACAATTTTTTATATCTTATATTTATTTTGTAAAAAAATAATACAATATTACATATGCATTTTATAAGCATTTTATACCGTTTCTTTCTTGTCTGGAAATTCTCCGCGTACGGAAAGCTAGTGGCTCACGGACCAGCACCGGTCCGCGGACCACCACTTTGAG
>NC_142929.1:186400564-186403064 GCF_046866305.1 Octopus bimaculoides | reverse complement strand
TTTGAGGATGCATAGGGAACAGACAGAGAGACAAAGAATTTATATATATATATAGATTACTCATCACACACACACACACACACACACACACACCCACACACACACACACACACACATACACACACACACACACACACACACACACACACACACACAATTATTATATCAAAAGTTGGAAGTTTACTCTGAATTCTTTTGTATTTCACCCTCTAATTAAGTTAATCAACCTATGGAGATTTTTATTAGTAATAATTTCAAGAAAAAAGGCATCAAACTGACAGACTCGTTACCGCGCCGGTCAAAATGCTTAGCAGCATTCCGGGTTCAAATGCCGCCGAGGTCGACTTTGCCTTTTGTCTTTTCGAGATCGATAAAATAAGTACCAGTTGAATCCTGGGGTGGATGCAATCAACTATCCCGCTCACCCAAAATTGTTGGCCTTGTATCAAAACTTGAAACCAATTATTTCAAGAATAAAAGAGATCAACATCACCAGGCAGAAAACTGGGACTGAAACAGTGATCCGTTGATATTCATTCTGATGCTTTCTTTACAGAGCTTCTTCGATTACTCATGAATGACTTCATATTGTTATAATAAATGTTTAGGGACATTAAAATGAGCATTTTTCTCAAATACATCAAAAGAAATACGTTAAAAACGGGCAAATTATAAATATTTCAAGGACAGTATTTAATATCATAAAACGTGGATAAAATCAACCATTTCTGATACAATATAAGGCAAAGACATTAAGGAGTTTAGTTTGAGAGATTTCAATAAAGAATTATTTATATTTCATCCTTGGCTTACGTAAAACAATCACAAATATCAAGCTTCTTTTTAACCTGAGAAATGGCTCATGCATAATAAACAAAACCTTTATATTTCAAAACTAATAAAAAGATAAATCGGTTCACAAAACATGCGAAAAGTGCTTGCCATCAGCACCCTCTGATGAAGCGGATACATTATCGAACAAAGGCGAAACACAAAACATTGGTGTTAGGTCAACTGAATAGCGCACACAGACAGCAAGTAGTGCGTAACCGACAATATTTGAACATTATTATCGAGACTCTATTGTTCACTGCCCAACCAAACGTAACTCAACTAGGTCTTGCAAAGGCTAACAATAAGTTAAGGGGAAATTTTCATCATTGCGGTGAATTTTGAGGCATCTACACCTTCGGCCTGCTGATATTCTTTTGTTAGTGTCAGTTAGATGCACATATGTAATTGATCTCATTTATTGCCTAGCTGATATCTTTTTCAGCATTATAGCAAATGATGTGAAAAACTATTCAGGATATTCTATTACAATTGCTGAAACGTCGGACATCAACAGGCTTAAACGTTGCAATATGTCTCACATTCAGCAGTGAAGGAGGAACCAGGGAGCATTTCATCGGGTTTATACAGCACCATCAACTGAAGGAAATGTTCTCTTTGAGTTAATCAACAAGTTACATGGGAAGCTGGGGCTGAAAATTAATAAAATTATTAACAAATGCTTTGCTGGCGCAGTAATCACCTTATAGACAGTGTATATAGAAATATTTGGCAACAAAGGAGTGTCCTCTTTCTAACATTTTTGTCCATTCTCATAGGTTTCTCCTAATTCTTGCTATTCAAGGTAAAATGTCAGATATTGAATTCCTGCATAATATCTTTGGATACATTCAGAACTTCAATAACTTTCCTGAGGCCAATCCCTAATAACACGCAATCTTTGAAAGCATCGCACTCAATGGAAAATAAAGTGGTCTTGTAGATTTGAAGAAATAAAAGCCGTAATAGAGCAACTATTTCATATCTTAAAGACATTGTTTAACTTTACAAATGATCAAGACTTCAAAACATATAAAGATAACAGTGCATTATTGAACGTCACGTGTGATTTTTTTACTTTTGTTGGATTGGCTGTGCTGTAAGTTGTACTGTCACGCAGAAAAAATCCCAGTAAATACCTCCAAGGAAAGATTGTAGATATTATCACTACTGGAAGAACAGCTACAGTGATTAAGAAGTTTTTCTTAATTTTGAAAGCATTTGGGCATGAGCTAATGAGTTTGGTATAACTATGAAAGAAATCCAAGGCACACGATTCTCATTCAAGGAGGCAAACGTTTCACAAAGAAAACAAATATAAAGGTGTCGACTGTAAGCTCTGGCTGGTTAATCAGCAACAGAAATGTCGCCAGATCAAAGTGCCAAATAGTACTATCGTATAGCTTGCTATTTCAATTTAGATAAGACGATTGTGGATATGGAAAACACAATTTAAAAGTAATGATGAGGCATACTTTGTGCACTCGTATTGTTTTATCATCAATCTATCCGAAGCGTTAATGAACGCGATTAACATGATGCATTGGATCATAGTTTTGATCTGGATCGCTTAAAACGACAGAAGGAAATCCATGCAAAGTTTGTCACACTATATGCATCCATCAGTTTCACAGGCAACTGCAGTTTGTGTTGTTGGAACTGTTTAGAA
>NC_142929.1:186370564-186395564 GCF_046866305.1 Octopus bimaculoides | reverse complement strand
AGTAGTAGTAGTAGTAGTAGTAGTAGTGGTGGTGGTGGTGGTGGTGGTGGTGGTGGTGGTGGTGGTGGTGGTGGTGGTGGTGGTGGTGGTGGTGGTGGTGGTGGTGGTGGTAGGAGGAAGAGGAGGAGGAGGAGGAGGAGGGGGAGAGGAGGAGGAAGGGGGGGGGAGGGGAGAGGAGGAGGAGGGGGAGAGGAGGAGGAAGGGGAGGAGGAAGAGGAGGAGGATGAGGGGAGGAAGAGGAGGAGGAAGAGGAGGAAGAGGAGGAGGAAGAGGAGGAGGAAGAGGAGGAGGAAGAGGGGGAAGAGGAGGAGGAAGAGGGGGAAGAGGAGGAGGAAGAGGGGGAGGAGGAGGAGGAAGAGGGGTAGGAAGAGGAGGAGTAAGAGGAGGAGGAAGAGGAGGAGGAAGAGGAGGAGGAAGAGGAGGAGGAAGAGGAGGAGGAAGAGGAGGAGGAAGAGGAGGAGGAAGAGGAGGAGGAGGAAGAGGAGGAGGAAGAGGAGGAGGAAGAGGAGGAGGAAGAGGAGGAGGAAGAGGAGGAGGAGGAAGAGGAGGAGGAGGAAGAGGAGGAGGAGGAAGAGGAAGAGTGGTGGTGGCCGTGGTGGTGGTGGTAGCAGCAACAATTTGTCAGTCTATATCTTTCAGTCCGGAACTTGATTGTTACTGTCACTCAAATACCTGAAATAAATGTCCATTATACCACATTGCTTTACGTAGCTGGTCATCATACGGCAGGGCATTGCTATTGCTATTTACACTCCAGATCAGCTCAGATAGACTGAGCAGATATACAATCCCGTCGTGACTATCCTGCTCTAATATTTCCTACCTAATCCAGACCTAGATTTAGATTATTCAAAGTGACATTTTAAGGCAGTAAAGTGTGATTTGAAAGACATTAGACAATTATTTCTAGCAGATCGAACAAGTATGTTTTCGGAATGATATCATGTGATCAAAACTATGATTGATCCATTACTTTCTATTTGAATTCTAATCAGACAAAAAGTTGTATGACAATAGAGGAATAAAAACAGAGTGGAGATAGAATGTGTCAAGGCTGATCTTTGGTTATATGGCATTAAAAGTGAGGTCATCTATGTACAATATTCTCCGGGTCCTCCACTTCTAATGACAACGAGCAACACTGCTCCGAAGGAAGTCAAATAGCTTCACTATTTGGAATTATCAGTCAACTCTCACGAGTTGACTCTTAAGCCCAGGTATGTGAAGGTTCTGAATGGCATGACCTGCCTGTGGAACTCCAACCCTCCTTGACATATCAGCCTCAGCTTTTTCTGGGTGACTGTAGAGTCATTTCCACTATATGGCTGTAAATGTCGGTCCCTGATTTCTACCCCACTGAAGTGACTGGGTGGGTGCTACACCGGAATACTGTATGCAGTATTTAATATCAGAGCAAGCATCTTAGCAGCAAGTATCTGATTATGTGAATACCAGGGTCGCGTGAGATAGTAGCAATCAGAGGCAATAGAGAAAACAGCTTCCATTGCACTGCCAGCGACACCGATAGCTAGAGGCTGCCGTCTTTTTCTTAGGTCTAGAGGAAGAGGTAGTGTTCATGTCTTTTGCAGACCATCTGGGACCAGTGAGATAAATGTTGCTGATGTTCTGTTTAATCTGCTGCACGTTAACACCTACAGAAATGAATTGGGCAAAGGACCCCGAGAGACGATCTTATGATGAGGGATAACTGGGACGCTGTAGCTGATGTGAGAGGAAGGGGACGAGTGGTGTGAGAGTGCCAGAATAGAAGAGGAACAAGATCACACCGCTCTGAGAAACAAATGCCATCACAGTAGCGGTAGAATAGGCAAAGAGAGGAGACGGTAGACATAGAGTGTGTATGTGAGTGATTTTATGCCAGTCACTCAAGTGGCTCTTTGCTTTCCGTCCAAGATGTATATATGCATAGCAGCAGCAGCAGCTCCGTTCTAGCTGTGGGAGAAATATTTCATTGTGAGCTTCATTTGAGCATTTGTCAGAAATTGTTGGAAAATGAAATACTTTCTGGCCCTGAAGAAGAGGGCCAGTCTTTGGGAAATAGCCCTAGTTATGTTAAAGATTTCCTCTCGTCATGAGAGAGCTTCGGTGATAGTAAGAACTATCATTTGGAACGGCTGTGACGGCTCTAGCTTACCTTCAGAAGATAAATCAGATTCTGATAAAGAATAAACTGTTACAGAAAAATATTGACGGTGAAGATTCTCCAGAGTACGGCATTTCTGGAGGAACCGATTGGATCAAGTGTTTGGTAACAGAGTTTTGTGGGTGAGAAATATTACTGGAAACATTAGAATGGCAAAAAGAAATAAGGGGCAGATGAGAAACGATGAATGCACTACCTCTATCTACTAACAGAAGTATTGTATATCTTATCAACCATATTGCCTATGCTTTGATACAGTTTATGTGTTTCACAATAATAGCCTGATACGGATATCTGAGCGTTGCATTCCCTTGTGCTTTTTAGGTAGGGATCAATATCTATTTATAGCTAAGAAGCTCCTGATCTAACATGAGACAGAGGATTTTGGTTTTGTTATGTATTCACAGTAGCTCAGTCCGATTGGCTGTAAATTGACACCACTTTGTGGAAGCATATCTCAGACCGTAGGAAACAACAATAGTAACATCGTCAACACAGGCAGCAGTAGCTATTGCAGTAGGAGCAGTAGTAGTAGTAACAGTAGTAGTAGTAACAGTATTAGTAGTAGTAGTAGTAGTAGTAGTAGTAGTAGTAGTAGTAGTAGTAGTAGTAGTAATTTTCAAGTTCTTTACTGGAATAACTTGAAAAACATCACCATGTTCACTACCACCACCACTAAACCATACCACCACATCAACACTACCACTGCTGCTGCTACCACTACTACTACTACTACTACTACTACTACTACTACTACTACTACCACTACTAATACTACTACTACTGTCATACTGCCGCATTTACCATCATACTATCCTCACCACCATTTCAAGTTAATCACTTCATCATCAATACCACTATACTACCCATACTGTATCCACCACCAACACTAATACAATAGTACAACCACCATTACTAACATATTGTACCACCAATAAACTCCATCGCACCGCCATAGCCGTGAATACCAAAACAATGCCGCGTTAACATTACCACCACCACCACCACCGCCACTATTTTATATCGTCACACAAACTATTACTATGTATATACTGACGTAAACACCACCACCACCACCACCACTATTACTACCACAACAACTACCACCAGAACCAATACCGTCACCACCACCTCCACCACTAACACCCCCATCACAACCAGTTTATCGGGCCAATAGCTACCTAGTAGCCGTGAGACGGCTGGTGCCGGGTCGATAACTGTGCGGCAATCTTCAAAGACACGAGAAACGGATTTCAAAAGTTATATATTTACATATTTATTATTACAGCCACCCCTCCTCCTCCTCCTCCTCTCTGCCACCGATACTTTCTCTATTGTTAGCTCTCTTTTCCTCCTCTTCCTACTGCTACACCTCTTGTTAATAACTTACAGCTTTCTTCACCCCCCTGGAACCCCACCCCCACCCTCTCTTTCAATGTCTTTTCTACACTTTAATCTTACTCCGTTTTTCTTTCTCTTCCTCTCTCTCTATCGCTTTGAAATGTTTATCCCTCCCCCCTCTATTTCTTATACCTTTCACCTCTTTCTTTCTCATATGTTTTTATCACTTCTCTACTCTCCCTCTCACCACTCTTTACTCCCCTTCTCTGTCTTTTGATGTATCTTCCCTCCTCACCTCTCTCACTTACTAACTCTCTCTTTCTCTCTGTTATATATAACAATACTTAATAAAAACCACTCTTTCTCTCTCTCTCTCTCTCTCTCTCTCTCCCTCTCTCTCTCCCTCTCTCCCTCTCTCTGTTATCTCTTTCTCTCTCTAATTCATTCTCTCCTCCAAACACTTTGTCTTTCTATTACTTTCATTTTCTTGCTCCTTCCGTCTCTCAATCTCTTTTCTGTCACTCTTTACGTCTTTCTTCTGTTTGCTCATTCATTCACTCATATTCAGTCACTCAATCATTATCGCATACTCTCTAAGGCAGCGAGCTGGCAGAGACGTTAGCAGGCTGGGCGAAATGCTTAGCGGTATTTCGTCTGCCGCTACGTTCTGAGTTCAAATTCCGCCGAGGTCGACTTTGCCTTTCATCCTTTCGGATTCGATTAAATAAGTACCAGTTACGCACTGGGGTCAATATAATCGACTTAATCCGTTTGTCTGTCCTTGTATGTCCCCTCTGTGTGTAGCCCCTTGTGAGCAGTAAAGAAATATGAAACGTTAGCACGCCGGCCGAAATACTTAGCGGTATTTCGTCTGTCTTTACGTTCTGAGTTCAAATTCTGCCGAGGTCGACTTTGCCTTTCATCCTTTCGCGGTCGATAAATTAAGTACTAGTTGCGGACTGCGGTCGATCTAATCGACTGGCACTCTCTCCAAAAATGTTGGGCCTTGTGCCTAGAGTAAAAATAAGAATCGTTAGCACGCCGGCCGAAATGCTTAGCGGTATTTCGTCTGTCTTTACGTTCTGAAATCAAATTCCGCCGAGGTCGACTTTGCCTTTCATCCTTTCGGGGTCGATAAATTAAGTACCAGTTCCGTACTGGAGTTTATCTAATCGATTGGCCCCCCCTCCCCAAAAGTTTTGGGCCTTGTGCCTAGAGTAGAAACGATTATCTCATGCTTTCTCACTCACTTAGTCTCTCGATCACTGGACCTTTATGGTTTGACGGGCAACATTTTTTATGTAGTGTTTTTGGTACCGAAACACTTTCAAACTTCGTATACTTGCATATTTTGTGGTATAGAACAGATAAAAATTTTTGTATTCGAAGTTATTTCACGTTAAAAATTGTCTTATTTCGATAATTTCAACTAATCACTGACGTCTATTCAGTTGAATACAGTTAGTGCTGTGACGGTGTATATGGTAATAATCCCCGTTAGTTCTGACATTTCCGATAAACTAGACTGTTCGTAAACAAAGGGGAAAAAGCCATCAAAATTCTTGAATATTGCCTGCACTTGTTATTGGAGCTGGCAGAATTATTAATGCACCTCCACCAAGTGCTTCATTTCCTAGAAATAGCAGCCAAATCTTCTTCAAATCAAACTCTAGTTTAGGGTTAGGGTTCGGGTTTTAGAGTTAGGGTTAGGGTTGGAGTTAGGGTTAGGGTTATGGCTATGAGTTATAGGGTTTTGGGGTTAGGGTTAGGGTTATGAGTGAGGTTATGGCAAAAATAATCATAACCCTAACCGTAACCCTAAAACTAACCCTAACTCTAGAACCCGAACTCTAGTTCTTCTTCAAATCAAACTCCACCATCTTTTAGAAAATGTGTTACTGAGTACTAGCGAAAAATTGTTACACACACAGATACGCACAGCGCAATTTATTATATAAACAATATATGCGTATAAATTACGATTAACATTTTTTTATGACCGGCCAAAAATTATTGTTTACGAAAGAGCACTGACTGTATTCAGTTGAATAGACGTCAGTGATTGGTTGAAATTACAGAAATACGACAACTTTAACATGAAATAACTTGCGATGTACAATTTTTTGTTAAGAAGGTTAAGAGAAGAAGTTGTTTTATATGACACATTCTACCAGTGTCCCAAGTTTGAAAGTGTTTCGTTCAGAAAACAAGTGTTGGCCGTCAAACCATAAAGATCCCGATCACTCCCTCGTTCATTCATCAAATCATCACTCATTTATCCACACACACACACACACACACACACACACACACACACACACACGCACACAACATACACATACACACACACACACACTCATTCCTTCACTCTTACTCATATAATCACTCCACAATTCGCTAATTCTCTCCCCGTTGTTTCTACCCACTGTAGGCATGCGTGCACACACACTCATACACACACACACACACACACACATATACACACACACACACACACAAGTCTGTATGCGTGTGCCTTTGTGTTTGTCTCTCGCCGCTTGACAAACGGCGCTGGTTTGTTTACGTCTCCGTAACATTGCCGTTCAGTATAGTCTAATAGAATAAATTCCAAACTTACAAAACCAAATCCTATGGTTGAAGTGATTAGCTTAATCCTTCAACGCGGTGTGCAAGTATGGCCGCTGTCCAATGATTGAAACAAGTAAAAGAATAAAATATCCCGTTCACTTTTATCCCCATCTTACACAATCTCTCTCTTCTTTACACTGTTTCCCACTCATATTACTGAAGTCCTTTCCCTTTTGATCTCTAAACATGTTTAACCACTCTCATCTTCTCCCTCATCCTGTTTCCTAAACCCTGTCACATCTTAGTCTCCTTGCTCTCCCTCTCTTATCCCAACTATCTATCTATCTATCTATCTATCTGTCTGTCTGTCTATTTATCTGTCTATCTATCTGTCTGTCTATCTATCTATCTATCTATCTATCTATCTATCTATCTATCTATCTATCTATCTATCATCATGGACGGACGGTAGACACATCAGCTCCCATGTAAGTTGCATTTTTCACCTCTTAAAAGACCTATTTTGTTTTAAAATTTTGTATAAGTTGTGTATAACACAAAATACTTCGTGAACATATATTTTTCAAATCGGAAATAGCTCTATTTAGAGCCTTATTTCCAAAAATTCAAACATATCTTCCTCGTTCCTAGCCATATTCTTTAAAACGAATATGGCTAAGGTTTTCAACGAGGCCGACTTCCCGCTCCTAATGCCAGAGGCGAAAACACTTAATGCCGTTCCGCATGAACGCAGACAAGTGATGAAGAAGAGCAATGATTCTGAGTCAACTGCTGCTGCCTCAACCACCACCACTACCACCATCACGTGTACAAACCCTGCTGCTACAGCAGTCTTGCCTGCCACCGTCACCAGTGACAACAACAACAACAACGACAAAGACAACAACAACAACAGCAACAACAACGACAACGACACAAATGTCCTTGCTAACACGACCACTGTCCTCACCACTGCTACTACCAGTGACAATAACAACAGCAACAACAACAGGACACCGACCTTCAACACCAACACCACCACTACTTCGACAAACTCTGCCGCCACTACCACCACCTTTGAACCTGGCAGTACCAACACCACTGTCAATACCACCATCAACAACTACAAGACGAACAAGATAAACAACACCACAAACGCCACAAACAACATATCTGCCAGCATCACAAAAACAAATTTTGCCGATGCAACGAAAGAAAAAAGAACAATATTAACATTCACCCAAAAACAAATCAATGACACAAAATCCCTTCTCACGAAAGAAGGTGACACTGTACAAATACACATACCAAAAGCAATTATTGAAAATACAAACAAGAAGCACATATCATACAGACTTATCAACAAGAAAACGAAGCGACCGGAGAATTTCTCCACCCAAAAAATTGAGATTTGTCTCAAACCGATATGGCCCTTTCAAAGTCATGTTACTTGGGGACGAAAATTTGCCACGGTCCTAGTACGCTTTAAGAGCGAACAGTTAGCGAAGGAATTTTCAACACTCTCTCTCCACACAGATGACTTGGTGATGATACCGAGTTATCTTGGACAGAGAGTGACGAAGGTGACAGTAAAGAATGTCCCTTCACAAGTGGAAACACAGTGGATAGTAGGTTCTATATGCCTCGAAATGGAGGAGGCAAATATATTAGAAATTGCTACTGCAGAGGAGAAAAACTGGGAAGGAGGAAAAAAAGTCGAAGTCCTCCTCCACATCACTGAAGAGGAGTGCCAAAAGATCCCCACACACATCCAACTGGCAAAGGACCACAAGTTATATGTAGTGGTGGAAGGAAGGCGGCCACGTTGTTATGTATGCGGCAGCGAGGCACACCTCAAGGACAGTTGCCCAACCGCCGCCAACCAAAAAAAGCAACAAGGGCAACCACCAAAACCCGGAAAAAAAACCCTACTACCAACACCACCATCAACAATCAAAACAAGAGAAACACAAGCAACACTGGCAACTGAGAAGACAACAGCATCTGCAAAAACAACAAGTGAGGAAGCAGGGGAAAAGAAAGAAAATTCCAAGACTGTTTCCCCCTCCCCCACATCACACACACCTCACACAAATAACAAGCCATCAGCACCAACAAAAACAGCAACACAACCACTCACACAAGCACACACAGACGCTCACAATTTGCCCCTACCCCCTTCCGATTCCTCAGAACCTTCGTCGGAAGATGAAAGTAATGAGGAATGGCAAATAGCCCAGAAAGGAAGGAGGAAGAGGAGCAAGAAAAGAAAAGCAAACACAAACAAAGCAGGGAGATACACAACTCCCGAAAACACTCCAGACACCAACACAAGCACACACAACTACAACACAAGCAACAAAACCCCAAAAGCAAGTACACACACAATGCTCACTGCCATCAACACAAAAAACTCAGAGTTGATGGAATACATCAACACAAAAACAAACATAACAAACGAAGACATAAAAACCAGCAACCACCCATACACAACACCGCCAGAACACATCAAAATACTACACATAACACCAACCCTGCACCACACACTAAAATCTATCTTTCCAAAGGCAGTTGGCAAATGCCAAAAATACCTGGCGAAAAAACTATATAGTGATCTCCTCGAAGAAAACCCGAAGGAGGAGACACAAAAACTCTCAAACGGTAAGTGACTCTCTTTATAAAACTTTAACACTCAAATCAAAATGATGCTCAAGATTGGTTGTGTAAATGCGCGTGGCTTGGGGTCCCCTTGGAAACAAGGGTACCTCCTAAATGACATAAAGTCACATAAACTAGAAATCATAGCCATAAGCGAGACCAGACTCCATGATCCGCGGGCCCTATCGTCCATGTTTGGCAGACAGTTTAACATTTATTTTTCTCCCTGTCTGCCGAGAATGGGCGGTAGTGGCACGGCGGTACTCTTTCGCAAGAGTCTGGATCTCGAAGTAAAGACAGTATTCATAGACCCGGAGGGTAGATTGGTTGTTCTGGATGTCGATGGTAGCGATGGGTGTGCTTTTCGACTCATATCAGTATACGCACCACCTTTAACAGGTAGGCCGGATTTCTTTCGACGTCTAGAAGTATTCCTAGGAACGTCTCGTCCTTTACTTTTAGTGGGGGATTGGAATGCTACCTTGGACACGCATCTAGACTATGTGGGCAGAGATAGGAATAGACGGGGATGCAAATGCCTCAAAGACCTGCTCAGACGCTTTCAACTGTCTGACAGGTACCGACTCGATTACCCGAATGCGTCAATGTGGACATGGACAAACCGCATCGGGTCGTCGAGATCGTATCTAGATAGAATACTGTGTAGGAGAGTAGATAGAGATAGCATAGGGTGTCCACAATTTCACATAGTCAGCTACACGGATCACAAACTTGTGACGTGTACGCTAGACTTAGATAAGACACATAGGCAGGGCTCCGGTTACTGGAAACTAAACGCGTCTTTCCCGTCGAGACCAGTTTTCAGAGACCGGATTAGCACGTTAGTAAAGAGGGCTTTGACAGGAGCCATCATCAATAACAAATGGTGGTTTGCCCTCAAGAGAGCAATAAAAGCAGAAGCGGTTAGGTATAGCAAAGCACTAGCCATAGACAGAAACAGAGTAGAGGGTGAACTAGTTAAGAAGCTAGAAGAGGCAATTAGAAGTGGCATCGCATCCGACGTTTTGGCGGCGAGGTTGGCCCTTGACCAACACTTCAACGCCAAACACGAAGGGTGCGTTGTCAGGGCTAGGATGCGTGCTCTAAGAAACGAAGGTGTTGGAGCCGCACGAGAGGCCCGGGTGGCGGAGGCGCAACAGGGCAACAAAGCCACCATTCGGTCTCTGGTGGACGAACAGGGGCGCGAACTGCTCGAGCCAAGCAAAATGTGTGAGGCCTTTCAGCGGCACTTTGCTCGACTGTTTGGGACGAATGGCGAGCGAGAACGCAGGGTGGACTTCAGTGCCTACCTGCACAGCCTGCCACGACTCTCGGCAAGAGAGGCGGAGTGCTGCGAAGGTGCCATCACGGCGGCGGAAGTGAGGGACGCGATGGCGGGATGCTCGAGGGACAAATCTCCGGGTTTGGATGGTCTGCCCTACGAGCTTTACAACTGTAAGCCAGACTTGTTTGGAGACGTCTTGGTGGCGGTGTACTGCAACTGGCAGCAAAACGGGAGCATTCCCGGTTTTGTGAGTCGAGGAGCCGTAACGCTGCTGAAGAAAGATCCAAACAAGGGGGACGTCATAGATAACTTTAGGCCCATCACTCTGCTCAATGCAGACTTGAAAATTTTGGCCAAGGTGTTAGCCAAGCGGTTGGCGCTTGTCATCGAGAAACTGATCGGCAAGGCGCAAACGTGCGCCGTGCCGGGCAGGAGCATCCATGACAACCTCCATCTGATGCGCTACATCATAGAGAGGGTAGTTAAGGAACCTGGCATGGGTGGAGCCCTGATCAATTTAGATCAATCGAAAGCTTTCGATAGGGTAGACCATCAATACTTGGAGGCTGTCCTCATAGCAGCCGGCTTCGGTCCCATTTTCCGCGGCTGGATGGCTGCCTTGTACAGAGGCATCCGTTCGGTAGTTCGCGTCAATGGGCATCTATCAAGACCCTTCGACATTGCACGTTCGGTCCGTCAGGGATGCCCCCTCTCGTCGCTTCTGTACGTGTTGACTCTCGAGCCACTACTGCGGAAGCTGGCGACGCTGAGGGGCATCCCGCGAGAGTTGGGATGCGGGACGAGCTTGTCGGCATACGCGGACGACGTCACCGTCATAGTGTCTAGCCAAAAGCACATCGAGCTTGTCTGCGAGACACTGAGAGACTACGAAGCGGTAACGGGAGCGAAAATCAACCGGGATAAGTCAGTGGGCTTGCGGCTCGGCACCTGGAGAAGCAACCCCATGCCGTCAAGTAGCGCCTCCGTCGTGGGACGTTGGACTGACGGTCCGGTTGAGATGCTCGGGGTCTGGTTTGGTCCAGACCTCCAAACGGAGAAGAACTGGGACGAGATAACGAGAAGGGTGGCCACTCTAGCTCGGCAATGGGCCAAGAGGAAGCTTTCCCTGAAAGGTCGGGCGGAGGTGGCGAACACGTACATCGCGTCCGTCATCTACTACCGCCTGACCGTCGTTCCTTGTCCCGACCCTACCATCACCAAACTGGAGCGCATCTTCTTCCGCTTCTTGTGGAAAGGAAGCGTTCCGATGGTTAGGCGATCCGTTTGCTGCCAACACCCGTTAAAAGGAGGACTGGGCATGCCGTGGTTGATGATGCGCAGACACGCGCTGAGACTGCGACATCTCCGGCTCTACGTAGACAGCGGTGAACAGGTGTGGTCACCGTTTGTGCGGCGCGCTTTCCCGCAGCTCGTCTCCATGACCGAACTGCAGTCATGGATCAAGAAGAGGCCGAGGAAGGGCGAATGGCACCGCGAGTGTCGCGCTGCTCTTCGGCAACTCCAACAACCCGGGTCAACCTTGAGCGACTGCATCACAACTAACGCATTCTATAGTGGATTAGTGGAGGGAAGGTACGACGACGATCTCGGGGCGAACCTGGGCGTCGACGAGGAATACCTGACCCGCCTGTTTAAGACGACCTTCGGGCCGGGACCTATGGACAACTTCCAGAGATCCCTGGCCTGGCAGTGCTATCGAGAAGCACTACCCGTTCGGGATAAGCTCTACAGGCATGGCTCGAGAAACACGGGGCCGACCTGTCCGAGATGCCGGCAGAGCGACGAAACCGTTCTGCACGCACTCGTACAGTGTCCCACCATTTCCGAGCTGTGGGCTTACGTCGAACAACTGCTATCGCGTGTGGGACGAGTCGGTCTATCAGCCGAGTCTATCGTGAATATTGTCGCGCCTCCTTCCTTTAAACGGGAAGGAAGAGCTATTTTCATCGTACTTGTGGCTATGGCGAAAGAATGTGTATGGTGGACGCGTCTGAAAGGTCTAGAGACAAAGACTTTCCTCTCTGGGCAATCTCTCATCAACTTCTTCAAGTATCACCTGAAGAGGAAGTTGAGAGTAGAAAGGGAAGTCTTGTCTAGTGAATGCTTCAAAAAAAGATGGGTGAATGTAGCAAGGATGGCACGTGTGAACGACGGAGCCATCTTGAGCATAACCCTATGAACAAGAAAAAAAAAAAAAAAAAAAGGCAAAAGAGAGTCACTTACTGTTATAGTTTCTTCAATGAGAATATTGACCAAGGTTACCGTGGTCTTTTCCGTGGGCTTTTCCTTCCACGGCTAAACCTAAACTGTCCTCCCCTCTTTTTACACGAGAACATTACTGTGTGATACACGATCCCTATTGATCGGCCTTTCCTTTTCTTTTTTTCGATCCCTTTTGATCGAACTGCCCCTTTTTCCCTTCCTACGATCCCTTTTGATCGACACCACCATTTTTTAATTTTTTTTTTTTTTTCCTTCCTTCCCCCTCCCAAAAAGAAAAGCTCTACATTGTATTTGTCCCATCTTCGTTGAGCCCTGTGTGGCTAATAAAAGAAATGTATCTATCTATCTATCTGTCTGTCTGTCTGTCTATTTATCTGTCTATCTATCTATCTATCTATCTATCTATCTATCTATCTATCTATCTATCTATCTATTTATCTATCTATCTATCTATCTATCTATCTATCTATCTATCCATCTATCTATCTAATTATCTATCTATCTATCTTGGTGGCGGTGTACTGCAACTGGCAGCAAAACGGGAGCATTCCCGGTTTTGTGAGTCGAGGAGCCGTAACGCTGCTGAAGAAAGATCCAAGCAAGGGGGACGTCATAGATAACTTTAGGCCCATCACTCTGCTCAATGCAGACTTTAAAATTTTGGCCAAGGTGTTAGCCAAGCGGTTGGCGCTTGTCATCGAGTAACTGATTGGCAAGGCGCAAACGTGCGCCGTGCCGGGCAGGAGCATCCATGACAACCTCCATCTGATGCGCTACATCATAGAGCGGGTAGTTAAGGAACCTGGCATGGGTGGGGCCCTGATCAATTTAGATCAATCGAAAGCTTTCGATAGGGTAGACCATCAATACTTGGAGGCTGTCCTCATAGCAGCCGGCTTCGGTCCCATTTTCCGCGGCTGGATGGCTGCCTTGTACAGAGGCATCCGTTTGGTAGTTCGCGTCAATGGGCATCTATCAAGACCCTTCGACATTGCACGTTCGGTCCGTCAGGGATGCCCCCTCTCGTCGCTTCTGTACGTGTTGACTCTCGATCCACTACTGCGGAAGCTGGCGACGCTGAGGGGCATCCCGCGAGAGTTGGGATGCGGGACGAGCGTGTCGGCATACGCGGACGACGTCACCGTCATAGTGTCTAGCCAAAAGCACATCGAGCTTGTCTGCGAGACACTGAGAGACTACGAAGCGGTAACGGGAGCGAAAATCAACCGGGATAAGTCAGTGGGCTTGCGGCTCGGCACCTGGAGAAGCAAGCCCATGCCGTCAAGTAGCGCCTCCGTCGTGGGACGTTGGACTGACGGTCCGGTTGAGTTGCTCGGGGTCTGGTTTGGTCCAGACCTCCAAACGGAGAAGAACTGGGACGAGATAACGAGAAGGGTGGCCACTCTAGCCCGGCAATGTGCCGAGAGGAAGCTTTCCCTGAAAGGTCGGGCGGAGGTGGCGAACACGTACATCGCGTCCGTCATCTACTACCGCCTGACCGTCGTTCCTTGTCCCGACCCTACCATCACCAAACTGGAGCGCATCCTCTTCCGCTTCTTGTGGAAAGGAAGCGTTCCGATGGTTAGGCGATCCGTTTGCTGCCAACACCCGTTAAAAGGAGGACTGGGCATGCCGTGGTTGATGATGCGCAGACACGCGCTGAGACTGCGACATCTCCGGCTCTACGTAGACAGCGGTGAACAGGTGTGGTCACCGTTTGTGCGGCGTGCTTTCCCGCAACTCGTCTCCATGACCGAACTGCAGTCGTGGATCAAGAAAAGGCTGAGGAAGGGCGAATGGCACCGCGAGTGTCGCGCTGCTCTTCGGCAACTCCAACAACCCGGGTCAACCTTGAGCGACTGCATCACAACTAACGCATTCTATAGTGGATTAGTAGAGGGAAGGTACGACGACGATCTCGAACCGAACCTGGGCGTCGACGAGGAATACATGACCCGCCTGTTTAAGACGACCTTCGGGCCGGGACCTATGGACAACTTCCAGAGATCCCTGGCCTGGCAGTGCTATCGAGAAGCACTACCCGTTCGGGATAAGCTCTACAGGCATGGCTCGAGAAACACGGGGCCGACCTGTCCGAGATGCGGGCAGAGCGACGAAACCGTTCTGCACGCACTCGTACAGTGTCCCACCGTCTCCGAGCTGTGGGCTTACGTCGAACAACTGCTATCGCGTGTGGGACGAGTCGGTCTATCAGCCGAGTCTATCGTGAATATTGTCGTGTCTCCTTCTTTTAAACGGGAAGGAAGAGTTATTTTCATCGTACTTGTGGCTATGGTGAAAGAATGTGTATGGTGGACGCGTCTGAAAGGTCTAGAGACAAAGACTTTCTTCTCTGGGTAATCTCTCATCAACTTCTTCAAGTATCATCTGAAGAGGAAGGTGAGAGTAGAAAGGGAAGTCTTGTCTAGTGAATGCTTCAAAAAAAGATGGGTGAATGTAGCAAGGATGGCACGTGTGAATGACGGAGCGACCTTGAGCATAACACTATAAAGGAGTAAAAAAAAAATCCAGACAAAAAACAAAAAGGCAAAAGAGAGTCACTTACTGTTATAGTTTCTTCAATGAGAATATTGACCAAGGTTACCGTGGTCTTTTCCGTGGGCTTTTCTTTCCACGGCTAAACCTAAACTGTCCTCCCCTCTTTTTACACGAGAACATTACTGTGTGATACACGATCCCTATTGATCGCTATTTTTTTTCTCTCGATCCCTTTTGATCGAACTCCCCCCTTTTTCCCTTCCTACGATCCCTTTTGATCGACCCCCCCGCTTTTTTTCCTACCCCCTCCCCAAAAGAAAAGTTCTACATTGTATTTGTCCCATCTTCGTTGAGCCCTGTGTGGCTAATAAAAGAAATCTATCTATCTATCACACATTATCTCTCTTTCTATCCTTCACATACTCTTCCCCTTTCTTTTACATACTTCCCTTATACGTCTTTCCTCTTGCCCCTCCATTCTCCGTTTGTTCTCCAATTATCAAGCAGCTTACCTTCCATACACTTCTCACTCTCTCTCATTTTTTACTCTCATCCACGTGCACACATTGTCTGTGCTCTGCTCTCACTCTTCCTCTTACTATCATGCACACACCACTCTTCTCTCTCTTCTCTCTGTCTCAAATCTCGAAAGAGGTTTTAACGCCAAGCTTCCTCTTCAACCGCTTTTCTCTTCCTGCATCTCCGACTCAGACTCATACCACCCATTCTCTCGATTTTTACTTTCAGTTTTCTCTCCATTCATTGACAAGTCTTCCCAAACACATATCCACATACAAAGTCTCCAAAAGGTATCACGTCTGCAAAAGGATATTATATTTTGTAAATCACATTTCTTGGATAAGGCACTTAACATCACAGCCTGTCATCTAAGCTTGTGCTAAGCCATAAAAGTACCTTGCGGAGGCGGTAAGAGGTGAGACTCTACTAATGTATATAATATATAAAGATGTACGCTCTGATTGCTTGGGTATTAAGACTATTGCTACGCTGCTTGTTATAAAGGGTCGTGAGTGGCACTTTGATTACAAATGAAAACAAGACTGTCCGAAATGTCTTTACGAAACCTCAGTAAAGACAAAGCTAGTAATCCGGACCGTCATTAATACTAATTTATATTCTTTTATTCTTTCACTGGTTTCAGTCATTTGACTGCGGCCATGCTAGAGCACCGCCTTTAGTCGAGCAAATCGACCCTCCAGGACTTATTCTTTGTAAGCCTTGTATTTATTCAATCGGTTCTCCTTTTGCCGAGCCGCTAGGTTACAGGGACGTAAACACAACAGCATCGGTTGTCAAGTGATGTTGGGGGGGGGGGGGGACAAACACAGACACAAGCATACACACACGCATATATATATATATATATATATTTAAAAAATGTGGTGTATGCCAGAAGGCTTGCAAATCCAATGGGGGTCTTAAAAGATATGTTAGGATCCACAATGAGCAGAACTTACCTGCAGGTATTGGTAGTACAAATCAGAAGTGCAATCTGTGTGGGTGTTTTTATTTTTTTTTTCAGAACATTGTCTGGTTTAAAAAGCCACATCAGACGCCATGAAAGGGCTAAGGTTGTAGGTGCAGGAGGTGGTCAAACTCTGTGTAAGGAGTAGACAACCACCACCATATATATATTTATACACACACACACACACACACACACACACACACACACACACACACACACACACACACACACACACACACATATATATACGAAAAGCTTCTTTCAGTTTCCGTCTACCAAATCCACTCACAAGGCTTTGGTCGGCCCGAGGCTATAGTAGAAGTCACATGCCCATGGTGCCATGCAGTGGGACTGAACTCGGAACCATGTGGTTAGTAAGCAAGCTACTTACTACACAGCCACTCCTGCGCCTATATCAAGACATTCCAAACATCTTTTGTTTCAGTCATTGAATTGTGACCATGCTGGGGCACCGCCTTGAATTTAGTTGAACAAATGGTCCCCAGTACTTATTTTCCTTAAAGTCTGGTACTTATTCTTTTACCGAACAGATACGTCACAGGAAGGTTAACAAACCAACACCGTTTGTAAAGCAAAGACATATACGCACATATACAGGTATGTATATATGCATGAGTGCGTGTGTCTATACACACACATATGTATGTATGTAATGTATGTAATGTATGTATGTATGTATGTATGTATGTATGTATGCATGCATGCATGTATGTATGTATATATACTGACAGTTTCTGTCGACCAAATTACCAAATTCACTCACAGGGCATTGGTCAGCCTGATTTAATGGTGAAGCTTTTAAGTGGTCACTCGGTTTCCTAAAAATGATTCCCAAAACTCTCTATATCTCTGTCTGTCTGTTCCCTCTCTCTCTCTCTCTCTCTTTTTTTTTTTCTCTCTCTCTCTCTCTCATCGAAAAGTGAGATTTGAGGGAGATTTGGCTGATATTTCTTGCAGGTTAGTTGACCACGTAGAGGCTCTCACATTGACTCACGCATTTTACATGCAATTTAATGGTGCAGCTTGTAAGTGACCTCTCGGCTTGCTGAATATGACCCCCAAAACTATCTCTTAAATTACCTTATACCTTTTCTATTTTGTTTTTCTTTTCTTTTTTTTTAAGAAATAGGTGCAGGTGTGGCTGTGTATTAAGAAGCTTGCTTCTCAGACACATGGTTTCGAGTTCAGTTCCACTGCGTAGCACCTTGTGCAAGTGTCTTTTACTATATCCTCGGGCCGACCAAAGCCTTTGAGTAGATTTGGTTGACGGAAACTGAAAGAGGCCTATCGTGCTCGTGTGTGTGTGTGTGTGTGTGTGTGTGTGTGTGTGTGTGTGTGTGTGTGTGTGTGTGTGTGTGTGTGCGTGCGTGTGTGTGTCTGTATGTGTGTCTGTATGTGTGTGTCTGTGTTGGTACCCCCCGCCATCGCTGGTATGTTTATGACAACCGATACTGGTGTGTTTATGTCCCCCGTAACTTAGCGTTTCGGCAAAAGAGACTGAAAAGATAAGTACTAGGCTTACAAAGAATAAGTTTTGGGGTCGATTTCTTTGACTAAAACCCTTTAAGGCGGTGCTCCAGCATGGCCGCAGTCAAATGACTGAAACAAGTAAAAGAATACAAGAATAAAAGAATAAAAAGGACATATTGGTTAACACAGTCTGAGATAAACCATGTCTGTCACGGCTGGAATGCCTTTCGACTAGGGATAAACAACAACAACAGCCATTTCATAAACTCCTATGTAGAATTTTCTACATATATTCCATATATTCCATGTCCTACGTCATCATAATCTCGTTAATTGTCTGATATCGCCGACATAATCAGCATAATATCGCCTAATATCGCCTTTATGTATCTACTTTTGCTCTTAATGATTTGTGATATGATTGTGTATCATCATTATCATCGTCATCTTCATCACCATTACTACCAATCCTATACGCACACGCACACAAATACACAAACATACACACACATTACAATCAACTCGTCGACTCATTAAAAGCAGCTTAAAAACTTACTTCAAACTACATAAACCCTTTCAGGATCAATGGACGTGGAAATTTCGTTACAGTTCTCTTTAGTTTTATGTAGATGGGATAAGGCAGACAGAATAATTATGAATGAATGCAACTTCAATAGTTATATATATTCGTGGCTATGTATGTTAAAAGTGTGGTCGTTATTGAAAATATATCTAGTTGACTTGAAGAAAGAAAAACTGCCGACATTTCGAGGTCAATGCCTCTATATATGAAAAGATAGTTTTGTTTGTTGTATGTTGTACAAGAGTCATAGTATTAATGGAGGAAGGAAGTGGATAGTTAGATACGTGGTTTCTGGGTAGAGCAGAGTGGAGGCGGATGTGTGCATACTTAGCTTTGTGAATGTGGGAGTAAGATCGGGAATTTATGTAAAAATAACATATACATGTAATATATACGTTGGTGTATGCATATGCAGCCGTACATATTTTCCTATAAAAATAAACCGCTAGATTCCTGTAGAGACGGACAGACAAGATACACGAAATATAAAATACCAAACGATATTAGATAATTACGATATTGTATGAAATCTCAAACTGTATTAGATAACAAACTGTATTTCGTATTCTGTGAAATACCAATGGTACAACGCTCTATGAAATGCCAAGTTATGTCTGGTAGATACCATATTTTATGAAATATCAAACTATATTCGACAGATACCATATTCTATGAAGCGCCAAACAATATTCGATAAATGTAAACAATTCCAATGTAAATTAAATTGGTTTGTTATGATGCAGATGAAGGGCCTAGCATTTCGATAGAAATTACTAATTGCTGGCACAAACCATCACTAGTGTCTTCATATTCTACTGTTAACTTTATATTAAATTTAGGGCAATGTTGCATGAAATACCAAACTATATTTGATAAAAGCAATATTACTATATGATAAATGTAATAATCTATAGGAACAATATTCTGCGAAAGATTATATTTGACAGGTATGTTGTTGTACAAAGTTGAGAAAAGACTTCTATTGTAACAAGTATTCGAACGTAGAATTTATATAAATTTCGTACGTTTGAGCGAGGATTGAAAATGAGGCGTGGAAAGTCGTGTTTATGGCTTGGGTAAGAAAGTTCATGTTTATAGAGATGGGATATTGGTAAGCGTGATGGTGATATAAAAGATTGTAGAACAATAAGGGACAGTGCAACAATAAATTGTTGGACACAGGACCTGATTTAAGCAATCTAAATATTAAGGGCTCGCAATTTTCGGAGACCTCAAAATAATAAGACATGATCTTCATTTTTGTGGAGTAAAATGTTTAAAAAGGCGCCTGCAAGTTTTATATAACTTAGAGCTTCACTACTGTTGGGACAACACATGCTTCAATTGACGATGCTGGAAATAAAGGCTAAATCTCCCTTAAAACACACGACACAATCTAAATAAAAGTAAGGACAATCCCTAACCCCGATACTCTCAAAACAACAGGATTGTCAAATCTTGTATGCCTTTGATGATACGTGTGCTTAACCCATAAACTGCTGGGATTTTGCTGTATGTAACACGAACTGCTGAGCCTATTTTGGGTAAAGATCAACATCGATCTATCACTCGAAAAAAATACTCAGTGTTTCTTAACACCTTCTGTAATTGGCTACACTGTTTCTGGGGTGAAAGGGTAACGTGTGCATACATTATACGTCATCAAAATTAGGTCAGATCATGCCCTACTTCCGTGGCCACGAACGTGGCCTGTCGCACTGTCGCGTTGGCCACTGAGGTGGCCTATCGCAGTTTATGGGTTAATCAGGGTTAGCCACAACTAAGTGTATTAGACTTTGGCAAATGCTGAAAATTTGTAGTAAATGCTCGGCAAAAGGAATCTGCTAATCAAGTTCGATTCTTTGATAAGTCATTTCCTGTTACAGTCATTTCTAAGTTGCTGGAATAAGCTGTGCCGGTCCGACACGCTCTTCACGCATATTGATGACGTATTCCATGTTGATCTAACGATCCAGTAGAGTAACGTGGCTTTTCATCTAAAGACATGACAAAACAGCATCAGAACCACGGAATAAATTGCTATTTGTAAGATATTACTGTTCGACCTTCTGACAGTTAGTCACCTTATCGATTAACTCGGTTATGACTTTATGTTTGTGGCAATGCGACAACATATACGAGGGTGTGCTGAAAAGTTCCTGGCTTTGGGTAAAAGAAAATACAGGAGGATCAGTCAATAATAATTTTATTCGGCGTATTCTCCTCTCAGATTCACACACTTATTACAGCAGTCCTTCAGATTTTCCAACCAGGCCTTTCGCGACGCCCTTAAAGCCAGGAACTTTTCAGCAAGCCCTCATATAACTGAATCTATGTTTCTATTCACTTAAACTATTCTATTTATCCATCCTTCCTTAGGATTTAGACCATGATATTATATAACTTACGGGGGGAAAACCTCACATTCATGTCCTGGCCGGTCTTGATTCAGAAGCAAGATTAAGTTAGAACTGCCGGAGGTAAGTCCGGATGCTGTGACTGATGACCAGAACATTTATAATGTGTCAATGTGCTATCGGCGTTCAATAAAATTACCGAAACCACTTTCTTGACCGTTGGACTTACGTTCTTCTTTGTCCACCAGAGACTGTCTTTACATGTTAGGGTAGATATGCTCTTACCCCCCCCCCCCTTTATTCTCATTATGTTTATTTAATCCTCTTAACAAAGATATTTGATGGGATCTTGTCGCTTTGCATGTTACAGCTTTTTGGAGCCACAGGTGAGATCTAAGTATTAGTGGGAGACTAAATGTAACGACTTGTTTTCGAGGGAACAAGAGAAATGCCTACACCATATGTGCTACCTCTTCTAGGATACACTTATACTTCGCGAGACTATAACTTATGTGAATGATTAATGTGTTTTTCCAGCAAATCACTTGCTATACCACAACAGATGTACCTTTTAGGCTATTCACTTAGAAATTTAATGAAGGTAATTTACAGTGCGACTAAACTTTTACTAAAGAGTTTTAACAAAGGTGAAACATATGTAGAGTTGCCCTTACTTGGTTAACATAAGTAATGAACAACATATCTGATTTTAGTATGACATGTTTATTTACATTATTTTTCATATTTTCCGATATTTTCAAACCGTGTCATGAGTGGAATAAAAGTGGATTCTGCTAAAGACACCTAATGGTCGGGCAGTGAGGATTAAGCAGATCACTGGATTAAGGCTATCCTTTTCTAGATATTATATATACTTACCAGTTCTCAACTGAAGACGATATCATCAGTTATGACAAAAGCAATAATCTTTACATTCATTTGTATATTTCTGTAATTCCAAAAGAAACCAGCCTTTAGTCTTCGACCAAGTACAACAATGGAAAAACATGGAGGTACAACGTAGTTCGATAGATACACTTTCGGTTCTTTTATGTGGCTAATACTTCTGAGAAAAGCACAGTTCATTACTCCAATAAATGGTAGCTTATGAAACACCAAGAACCCTCACTCATTTAAAACAATAGATTTATATGAACATCCAATAAATTATTGGATTTATCTGCCGTACTTTTTGATTTAAGAGAGTGTTTTTGTCTCCTAGTTACTTAGATAACGCTTATTAATCGAGGTTTTTCAACATATATATGTGAGACCATACAGTACTATGGTTTATTAAAGTTGCCTATCACTGGAAAAATTACAAGTACCCAATCTTTATTTGCTTGTCATTTTCATGTTATGCACAAATATATTTATATGGGGAAATACATGTTTTCCTATGTATTTGTATATAATTGTCAGCATAGGCGCAGGAGTGGCTGTGTGGTAAGTAGCTTGCTTACCAACTGCATAGTTCCGGGTTCAGTCCCACTGCGTGGCACCTCGGGCAAGTGTCTTCTACTATAGCTTCGGGCCGACCAAAACCTTGTGAGTGGATTTGGTAGACGGAAGCTGAAAAAAGCCCGTCGTATATGTGTGTGTGTCTGTGTTTGTCCCCCTAGCATTTCTTGACAACCGATGCTGGTGTGTTTATGTCCCCGTCACTTAGCGGTTCGGCAAAAGAGACCGATAGAATCAGTACTAGGCTTACAAAGAATAAGTCTGAGACAAAGTAATCCCTCTGAGACAAAGATTCAACTTCTGTAGATCCCCATGTGACTATGTAGATTAAGTCTTGTTGCAAACCGGACGTTTATTGTCTCACTGTGGAGAGACGTTTCAAGTTGCATTTTACGCTCACGTGTACCATTAAGAAGTCCATTTCTTGCAGTATGGTACAGATAGAAAAATGAAATTATAAATTAATGAAGACAGCAAAAGAAAAAAAAAAGGTATTAGTCGGAAACGAACATGTATTACAGATATATATTTTTACCGTAGTTAACCATCTATGCAGCACTGCTTGCAGCACTACAAATACTCGTAATGCATATTTAGCGTTCCCATGCAGAATGTGAAAAAAGAGAAAGCGAAATTTCTCGTATAACCTTGTTAAACAAACTATTTGCAGTTAGGTCAACACACAAGAGAACGTTAAGCTCTTACTCTGATATTTTAATATGAAAAGATGAGTCTTGAGATAAATAACAATAAATATATGTTTTCCGTAGATATCTCTAAAGAATTCATTACACGATATATAACTATCTCTGCTCGTCTATTCACACCAGTATATACATACACACACACACACACACATACATCAGTGCTCTGTTTATTTCAGTATTCACAGTAAAGCAATTCATAAAAGTATGTCAATTGTTTAGCAATTGGATCTGTTTGATGGCTGCATCACAGCTTCTGAAAGATCAGGAGTATGAAGGGTTTTTATTAAAATCATCACAACACACGGAACATTTGAATTGTATGAGAAGCTTTTGTGAAGAATAAATATGAAACGAGAGAGTGGGAGAGAGTGAGAGAGAGAGAGAGAGAGAGAGAGAGAGAGAGAGACACACACACACACACACACACACACACACACACACACACACACACACACACACACACACACACACATAGATAAAGAGAGGAGGAAAAGACGGAGATAGAGAAAGAGCGAGCGAACAAGAGAGAGGGGGGGAATCGCCCTTTATTAATACAGATAATGAGTTCTTTGATGTATGTTCTTCACAAAAGCTTTTATATAAACCCTAGACATAAATGAAATGTTCTTTCTCTACCACCTCTCTTTCTCCTTCTGCTGTGATTTTAATAAATTCTCTACATCAAAGCTAGATCTATCAGTGAAGCTATTTACGACTATCAAACCCATCCATTGCCAACAAAATAACCAACTGAGATTAGAGATCGCCTGACGTACTTTGACAAATTGCTTTCCTGTCACACCAAAGATATTAATACTGATATGAAGAAGCCAACTATCATTAGTACCAATACCAACGCCACCACCACCACCACCACCACCGCCACCACCACCGCCGCCGCCGCCGCCATCGCAATAACAACAATAACTGGGAAAACAAACATCTAAATCCGCAACCAAAAACAAAAACAAGGGGAAAACACGCAAATAAAAAAACCACAGCAAAAATATAAAAGGAACAACAAAAACAACAGCAACAGCAGCACCAATAGCCAAGCATACAGTAATTCTCTCATTGCCGTCACTGTTGTAAATAGATGTAACAATGAAATGAAGGAGTACATAACACAGTACAAAAACAAACATGTGGGGAAGCCTCTGACGAATTCGTTCCCCAAACTCCATCAAACAGATTGTTGACGGTCAGAAAAATAGGAAACGTGAGTAAGTTTAAAAACAGAACGTACAACAAGACCTCTCTGCCGAGAAGTCCGGATTGTCTTTTTCTATAACCTAGGTGAGTGGAATCAATTGTCTTCCAGCCAACGGCTCTTAAAATAGTATCTATAAATGTACGTGGCCTGGAGTTACTTGCTTACCGACTTGAAGTCACTAAGTTTTTCTGGGATGCACACACTCGCGTCCATCTTCACTGACTACAGTGTACCAATCTTATGGCCGGTCAGGAACGAGCAGTTTGTAGCAGTGTTGTTTCGAAAAAAATTAGAACTGGACGATACTCGTGGACCCGCATGGTAAGCTGTTCCTATTAAACATCAACAGCAGCGAAGGTAGTATCTTTAATTTAGTGGTACTTCTATTCCCCTAACTGAGCCAGATTTCATCAAATGTCTAGAATCTTGTTGATAATGTCACTTTCTTCAGTACAACTGGGAGATTTAAGTACACACCGGGATTTTAAGGGTTTAACCATATGAGAAGGTAACGTTAACACTGCAATCACAGTTCTAACTGTCTGACAGGTAGCGACTGAATTTCCTGAATGTACTAGTGTGACTATAGACCAGCAGCATTGGGTTATCAGGATCGAATCACGATAAAATAGTTGTTAAGCCAACGGATAGAGATGGCGAAGGGTGTCTAACCTAAAGGTGCCGGGTAGATAACTAGGTTACTGGAAGTTGTTTCCATCGTTCCCGACGCGCAAATCATTCAGAAACAAAATTAAGAAATTTGGCAATAATTGACGGGGAAAATCGTTAACGACTCGTGGCAAGTTGTTCAACTGCTCGGAGCGAGTGACAGAACTGAGAGGATTGTGAACGTTATTGTTTACATCGACAGCCTACTGCATCTCCTGATAAAAGATTTGAGTTACTGCGAAAATCGATAACAGCAGTTGAGACAGAGTTA
>NC_142929.1:186348064-186365564 GCF_046866305.1 Octopus bimaculoides | reverse complement strand
AATATTGGCCAACTCTCGATCATGCTTGGTTTTATATTCCGTAGGGGCAAGGACTGAGCAACCGGCAACAATGTGGCCAATACTCTCAAGTTTGTCATTGCAGAGTCTATATTCTGTGTCTACCTCATTGTGTGTGGTATTAGCTTGATAGTTTCGAGTCTGGAGACTCTGATCTTGTGCCGCTAGAATAAATCCTTCTGTTTCGGCTTTCAAACCACCACTCCGCTGCCACCGATGGGTTCTTCTCATAGATACATCAGTTTCCCCATCTCGTTTGGGGTATTGCCCATTAAATGTTTTTTTCTTGCCGCAGTCTCAATATTACCTTCAAGTTTTACTGTTTGGCTTTTGCTTTACACTTTTTGCTGCTTTAGTGGATGGTATGTCCTCTTTATCATCATCATAATCAATGAGGTTAACCTCTCGTCTGTATTTATATGCTTCCTTTAAGATTGAGTGCAGTTTCTTACTCAGTTCGTGTTGCCTTACCAGCTGTATCATTCAGTCGGTGTTACTTTCGATGTACACTTGGAGTCCTATTGTGGTCATTTTATAGGATGTTTCAAGTTGGATGAGGCCTCTACCGCCTTCCTTTCATGGTGGGTAGAGCCTGTGGACGTCTGATTTTGGGTGATGTCTCCTGTTTAGTGTCAACAGTTTCCTGGTCTTTATTTCCATACGCTGGAGTTCACTCAGATTTCAATTGATGACATTAAGGCTATACTAGACAACTAGTACCGCCAGGAAGTTTATAGCTGCAATTCTATTCTGTGAGTTCAGCTCAGTATTCAGGACCATTCTGACACGGCTATAATACTATTTCCTGATCTCTTTCATTGATCCGTATTGAATTCTTTCCCTTCGTGTACCCCAAGATACTTATAAAAAAACCTTCTTGGTCCAGGTCCTCGATAGATGTATCATGATCAAGTTGGGTCATGGTATTAACTGCCAGTTTACCACGTTTTAACGAAGCTTTTGCACACTTGTCAAGGCCAAATTCCATATTGATGTCACCACTGAATTTTTTCAGTTACCAGTAGCCCTTTCAGATCCTTGTCATCTTTTGCATATAATTTCAAATCATCCATATAGAGCAAGAATGAGATAATCTGCCATTTTATGACCGTAATTTACTCTACTCAGCTCGCGGGACAAGGGAATGAGGGAAAGATCGACTGTTTCCCTAACTCTGTAGAATTTCTTAGCATCAGTTTTAAATATCTTATTTTGTTTGTAAAGTTTGATTCTCTTTTCATTCCTGCGTAAGCGTGGGACCTTAACCTGCATTTTTTTGCTTAACCATCTTTTTTGTTCTCAGAACTTCATTTATGTTTATCAGATTGTATTTCCGCTTTATCTTTCTAGCCCTTCTCGTTTTTATATTGTTTCTTTTGGAGAATTCAACCAAGATCAATAATTCCCGTCGAAAGCTCTCGAGTTCCTTATTTAAGCGCTCTTTCCACCTTGGATGTTCGTGTGATTTTTTGGGGGAGCCTTTTTCTTTATAATGACCCTATTTTCTTTGTGGCAACAATAGCTGATGTGTATATAAGATGGTCTAATGAGGTTAAGAAGCTGTTTCAGGGCATAGTCACATATTCTGATCGTTCAGTGATTTGATTTGGTCTTCTGAAACTTTGGTTGTTGATCTCTCTCATTCATTTCTAAATGTTTAGAGATGCCTAGCTGTCTCAGGACATCGTTTTTTTGCCACAAATATTTTCTCTCTTTTGGTTTCGGCGAATGCGTCAGCCATTGCATCATCGGGTTCATTCTTCCTGTTACTTCACTTTTAGTTCGAACATTTACAACTTCAGGTTCTAAGTAGCCTATAACAACATCATGTTCAAGGTGTCTCTATCAATAGGTTGAATGTTTTCCCGTTCATTATTCAGTCTGCACCATGCATGCACTTCAGCTTGATTATTATTATTATTATTATTATTATTTGTTATAATGTGGATCCTCGTCCATTTGTATGTTGTCGTCTGCACTGTAATATTCTTGTCGCCACTATTATGTTCTGGCGGTATTCCGACTCTGCTACTACTGACCTCCTACAATGACTGACTGTCTGAATTTATAGTGGCTGAGTGTACCGTGGACAGAAGTGTACCATTTTCTCTACAACATCTCCCCGTTTAGTTGTTTTTCTTTTCTTTAGAAAGCAAGTGATTTTATTTTACTTTATTCACCCCTCCTAATTCGTGCAAAAAATTTATTACAATTCAGACAATTGGTCTTTTGCACTTAACAATTTCGAGCCATTTTGTAAAACTGCCAACTACTACTAAGTAGTAATAACCATTAAATGACCCGCAAAATCGATATGTAGTCTTGACCATGGACATTTTACTTCTAGCCAAGCCTCCCATTTTTGAGTAGGCAATTTCGCTGCAGCCTTTTACTACGTTTTCGACTTCCTAGTCGATCTTCGGCCAATACACATAACTATGCATAAGCGCTTTCATCCTTGCGATCCGCGGATGTCCAATATGGAATTCTTTCAACATTATTTTTTGCAGAGTATCACAACCCTTTGGCCATACACGAGTACGTCGTCGCATGTTGAATATATGTTTACGTCACGTTGTTTTTTTTCTTACCGAATATTTTTGTTTTCTTTCGTTGACCACAGAATTTTTTTTGTTTCATTAATTAACTTATCTTTTGATGCGTGTCACTTTATCTCCTCCAGAGTTATTGGTAACTCTCGTATAATGTTCCACATTATGTGTTTAATTTCTTCTTCGGCTCTTAGAGCTGTTATTACTGTGTCCTCGAATGGTTCGCCATTTCTGGGTATTAACCTGGAGAGGCCGTCAGTCTGTCCTACCTTTTTCGAAGGTAAATATTCTATTGCGTAGTCGTAGTTTAGTAGTATGGTGCCCCATCCTTGCAGCTTGTTTACTGTATGTACTGGGATTCCTTTCTTGGTTCCATGAATCGTTAGCAACGGGCGATGAACTGTTTGTAGTCTAAACCGTCTACCATATATAAACCTGTGGAACATTTTTATGCCAAATATAATCATCAACGCCTCTTTTTTCAATTTAGCTATAATTTTTTTCTGCTAGCAATAGCGTCCTTGACGCGTGAGCTATGGCCTTTTGGCTGCCATCTTCACATTTGTACAGGAGTACGGCACCTACCTCGTACTCACTAGTATCTGTTACTAGTCTAGTTTCCAACTTCGGATCGAAGTGTGTAAGCGACAAGCCTGAAGTTAACATGCTTTTTAGTTCCTCAAATGCCTTCTGGCAATTTTCTGACCAAAACCATTTGGCATCCTTTTTAACAGTTCGTTTAGTGGAGCCCTTGTGTTGTGTGTGTTCAGGATATATATTTGATAGCAGTTTACCAAACCTAAAAATGCTTATAACAATTTGACGTTGTTGGGGACGGTATATTCTGTATTGCCGTTGCTCTTGATGGGTCTGGCTTTCGTCCCCATTCGTCGATTACTTGACCCAAATATTTTATTTTTTTCCATCAAAATTTCACACTTTTCCTCTGTTAGTCTAAACCCGTATCCATTTAATTTTTCGAATACATTTTTAATATATTCGAAGTGTTGCTCTACTCACTCGCTCTTTATCAAAATATCATCGAGATAAGCGATAGCGAAGTCTCAATCATTTAACATTGCGTCCATCACTTGTTGAAATATGGCAGGTGTCACTTTTACTCCAAAAGGAAGCCGCTTGAATTTATACAATCCACAGTGTGTAAAAGTGAGCGCAATCTTTCTCTACCTGTATCTGTAGATAGGCCTCCGAGAGGTCTAACTTCGAGAAAATTTTTCCTTCATTTATAGCACTTTTTCTGGGCTTGGTAATGGAGTCATTTAATCTGGTTGAAAAGTCTGCACATACTCTTAGTTTATTATTTTTTATTCTGTACATAAATCGTCGGAGCTGCCCAGTCTGAATGGCCGACTTTCTCAATTATAGCTAGACTGTCTAGTCTTTCTATCTCTTTATTGACCTGGTCCAACGCCACAAACGGTACGTTCCGTTGGAGCCTAAAAACAGGTGTTGCCTTTTCTTTTACTGCGATCCTCGCTTTTGTTTTAGTACAACAGCCTAATCCTTCCAAAAAAAAAAAAAAAAAAACATTTGGAAACAATTTTTTTATGTTTTGTCTCAGTTGCTCGACTTCATTCGAACTTTTAACCGTGCCAACTGCAATTTTCACAGAGAACACTAATAGGGGTATCCCACATTTTAAATAACTCCATGCATTCTGTGCCAAATAGGTTTAGTAATTTTTCTCAACAAATAAATGATTGTCCTTTTCGTTTCACCTCGAAATGTTACATTGCAAATACATTCGCCGATGAAATATAATTTCTTTCCTGTAACACCATATGCCACTTTATTTGATTTAAATAATTTCGGCTTACCGATTTGTCGCCATGTTTCTTCATTTATAATTGTGATGTCACTACCCGTGTCTAATTGCATTTTGACACTAGTGGCTTTGATTCTCACCTTGATTCTCACCGTCTTCGTTGTACAAACTTTTTTCTCTAATGACAAATTATTTATATTTTTTTCTCTGATGACAAACTTTTTTTTCTCTCGTTTGGTTCAATTTTTCGTTATCTTAGTTCTGCAGTGCGATTTAATGTGCCCCGTGTTCCCACAACGAAAACACTTCGCTTTTTTGAACGGACACTCTTTTCTTAGGTACCTGCCACTACATGCCGTACATGGGTTTATCACCCGAAGTATACCTGTTTTTTTGTGAAACACGTTATTCGTCTTCCGACTCTTCCACGCTGGTTTTATCTGTAAACAATCTCTGCGTTGGATTTCTTGTGTCGTGCCTCACTTTTAATATCATATCGCACTTTTGTGATAGTTTCTAGAGAGTTATATCTTGGTCTATTTCCAGCTTTACGAGAATTTTCGTTCTAACTTCTGCGTCCTTTTTGGCAGTAAGTCCCTGAGCAAAAATCAGGCACTTGAATGAGTCTGAAGTTAGTCTATCTAATCCAAATCTCTCGCACTCTCAGTTCACTCTACCCGCATATGTGGTAAAGTCTTCGTCATCGCTTTTTCTCAGTTTTTAAACACTTCCAACGCGTGTTGAACAACGATGTTTTTTCACTAAATATCCTACATAAAATGTCAACTGTGTCCGTGAAATTTATGCCAGAAACATTTTTAGGCAATATAAAGTTACAGTATTTCTCATGCTCTATCGTCGCCGTTTTCCTCGGAATTAGACGCGTTTTCATTTCGTCCGTCCAGTCTTGGCATTCTTTTTCAAAAATTTGTTCAAGTCTTCGGTGATATGCCTCAAAGGTGACTCCTTCTTCCGGATCATATTTAAATTCATTTATTGAATTTGCTACTTGGTCTCGCGAAATCGTATTTTCTGGTTTTGTTACCAACTTCATTCATTGTAGTATTTGTTACTGTAACGTTTGTTGTTGTTCTTCTTGTTCTTTGAGTTGTTGTTGTTGTTGCCAACAAAGTTTCCATGATTTTACCGACTTTTCGTAAATTATATTCAATAAAAATGTGGAGTTTTTAATTTCTCCACGTGAAAAATTATTTGGTATAATGTGGATTCTCGTCCATCTGTACGTTGTCGTCGGCACTGTAATATTCTTGCCGCCACTATTATGTTGTGGTGGTATTTCGCGTCTTATTATCTTTGATTTGTCTATCGTGCTATCGCTGATAGTTCCGCAAGACAACGACTTTGAAACGTCTACCTTGACAGTAACTTGAGCTCGTATATATCACCTAACTGACACTGACTCCAACTGAGAACTCGTACAACGACTCTGCTACTACTGACTGACTGCAACGACTGACTGTCTGACTTTACAGTAGCGGAACTTTGGCAAATATAACTGATCGATTGATTAACTGAATGATTATCCAAACAATCGCTTAGTCAACTAGTTAAATAGTTAACCAATTGACGAATAATGAAGAAGTGAAAGAGAACTAATGCGTGTGTCTATTATTGATATAATGATCCTCCTGAGATTCAACAAAATTTATTTCAAGACACGAATTCACAAGATCGGCTTATGTAATGTTTCCTCGCCAAATACCTTTATTAGAAAGAAAGACTTGATATCCCTGTTTACTCTCTAATTAAGGACCCTGTCTCTTGTGTAGAACATACCTTCTCCTCATCGCACACCAACATAATTCAGTCTGCGATGTTTACTACTGAGAAAGAAGTCAGATGTGACAAAACAAGTGACTCCATGCATCACAGTTGTAATGATGGATTTAACTCGGGTGAGGTGGTTCGGGATGAAGGGAAGTGTAAGAGAGAAGGGTAAAGAGAGAGTGGTAAAGACAAACTGGCTTCATGACAAAAATATATATGGCTGGCACCAACTCTCAGACACTATCAGGATGTTGTTTCAACTAATTCTTTGATAAATAACCAAGCAATGTTCGGTAATTTCCGACAGCCATTTCGACAGTGAATAATATTCATCTTAACTGTTAATGTGTCTGGTGTTTAAAGATGTAGTGAAGTGTGGTGATGGTGGTGTGGTGGTGGTGGTGATGGTGGTGTGGTGGTGGTGGTGGTGGTAGTGGTGGTGGTGGTGGTGGTGGTGGTAGTTGTGGTCGTGAGGTGATAGGTGTTGTGGTAAGGGGTGTAGTGCATTGTAGTATGCCAGTAAAATGTTGTGTAGTGCTGAGAAGTTCATCGTTGGAGCGGGGAGTTGTTTAACTCCACGTGAATCCTATAAGAGTACACCTTTGAGCAAAGGCGTTCTAACCGTGACCAGATGTAGTTATGTCTGGTGTACTGTAAATATAGTGCAGTAGGGTTTTGTGTTATGGGTGAGGCTTAGTAAATGTATCGAAGCGTTGTTATTATTGTTAATCCCTAGATTACCCTCGATTGAACACATCAGCTGTGACCGTCCCGTTTTTCTCATATGTAGCTCTGTGCAAGGAATCCAGGACTATATTATCCAACGTGCATCCTTAAGACAGCCATCTTACATGTAATAACTGCTGTTCGCCGTAACCTCACTAATAACAACAACAACAACAACAACAATAATATCGCCATTTAGGTATCATACAAAAGTACTCACACCGTTAGAAAGCATGGCGGTGTGGAACTGCCTGAGATAAAATCTCTTCATAGACTTGTGTTAAAAACACAATATGCATCGAAGCGAAACGAAAATCGTCGCTGCAGTGACTCACGAAAACGACAGATGCAGTCTACTTTAATCCCTCTTTTCAGAGACACCCACAAATTTGTTGTTGATGATCGCATCCATTAACTCTCACTTACCTTGATCGATTACATAATATACATACATACATACATACATACATACATACATACATACATACATACATACATATATATATATATATATATATATATATATATATATATATACATATGTATATACATACATACATACATACATACATATATATATATATATATATATATATATATATATATATATATATATATATATATATATATATATATATATATAATATAATATAAATAACAAAGGTGAAAACTAATTTCTGTGTGTCAGTGTGTCACACTTAGACTCCCTCTCTCACTATTCAATGGCACTCCTACTATTCCTCATGATGGGGTGAGAGTAATACTCGGGTTCCAGTTGCACAAGATCTCCTTGATTGTATTGAGAACGATGAAAACCTTTTTGAAAACTTTGCGTAGGCCTTTGAGCAGGTATCATCAAGCTTTTGGCAAAATTTGACGTAAATTCTCTGCTCAACGTTCTCTGTCATGGTCAATGCGACGATCACACGCTACACACGTTCCTTCGAAGTTCTGCTATAAGCAACGGAAGTAAGCTAGAACGTTAAAACTTAGTGCGCATGCACAGCAAAGTTCAAGATCAATCAGTGCCAAGCGGCTTCACACTGCATGCTTTAGCTTCGTTATTATGGCCACAGTCCGGATACTTATAGATCACACCACACACATATATATATGTATATACTCACACACACAAACTCACATGCATACACACACACACACATATACATATATGTGTGTATGTATGTATGTATGTATGTATGCATAAGTCTATAAGTGTGTAAGTATTTATTTATTAATTTATCTCTTTATTTATCATCTCATACTCTGTTCTGATTTTAGTGTTTAGAACTGTCTAGTCCCAGTCATAGAATGATTTTTATTGCAAATAATATAGGACCACAGATTAAACTAATATGATATAGGTATTTATGTGTTATATAAAACATCAGTTCCGAGTAATGTTTTGATATTACTTTGAACTCTTCATACGTTATATAAAAAATTCTCGAATCAATTTCTATTAAATAATTCATGTATAGAAAATACGTTAGACACTGTTGTGTATTACGAATCTTTTTTAGAGAGGCTTGGAAAAGGAGAAAAATACGCATGCTTTTACAGAATCTGACAGTTATAAATTAGCGTTCAAGTTAATTATTCACGCGTCTCGTATTATGAAGAGCTAAAGCAAGAATCCTATTCGAGGTTCTGTTGTTGCAACGGACGACGAAGTATGCGTAACTATAAGCTGCAAAAGTTGCATTGGCTTGCAACTGTAAATTGCATCAGATGCAATGAAGTGTGACTAAAAGTTATGTAAGTTACAAATGGCTTGTAACTGTATGCTGAACAAACTGCAATGGCTTGCGGGCTCTAGCAGCCGTTTCCGCTGCTCTAGCTTGTAGCTGTAAACTGATAAGCTTCAATAGCTTGTGACTTGTAAAAATAGTGCTTTCGTTCGTATGTCGATGTTCATGCGATTAGTCCCTGCAAGGAAGAGCAAGATCTGTGAACTGTGGTTAACAGTTGGCTGTTTTACTGATTGCTAGTGGTTAAAATTCTGTCGTGAGCTGGTGATAAAATCCCAAAATGGCTAATTACATATACCATTGGCAACGGTTTGCAGGTAAGTGTGTAGAGAAGCGAATAAGTGAATCTACTATCTATGATTTAATATTTACAATATCACTCTATTGTTCAGATCAGTCGAACTCAGGGGTGAATAGTTGAATCCCTTTTGAAAAGAAGTAATATATTTGTCAATTCAAGTTCAGATCCAAGAACAGATTGTTTTGTGCCACATATTCCAAATATCTCCACACAAGGTATCACGTATTATGCAGCAGTTTAGCGGAGGACTTGATTATACGTAGTGCTTATGCTAATAATGGTGTGATGTATCAGTTATTCGTGGTGGGGGACGTGTTTTAATTATTTCCACGACCGAATGGTTTTCCCTTTTATGAACGTTTCACTATCAGAGAACCGTTGCTGTAGGCATCCGACCGGAAACAACGTGCTCACTTTCTTGTAACTGGTTTCCTATCGATGTATCTTATCTCAGTTTACCGTGCAGATAACAGACTTGTGGTCTACATAAGACCATCAACCGAAACTGTGGATAGTTTAAGCTACCCTTATCCGCTGAACTAACAAATACTTTACCTGGATACGACTTATGCGACCCAGATTGGCGTGTTGGAGCTACCAGAGATGGTGTGTTGGAGCTACCAGAGATGGTGTGTTGGTTTTAAATACTCGCTAATACTAATGACGAGGACGTCCCCACGAATGTTTTTAAACGCATGGAAAAGCCCTCCCGGCTACGCTGCGCTAGTCGTGGCACAAACAGACACTAGTCTAAAGACACTTCTTTCGCTGCTGGTCTTAACTTGTCCAAGGCCACTGGCTTTTCTTCTGGGTTCAGAAATATTACCAGCACCATTTTTGAAACACCACTACCACTCCATTCGGTCAGGGCGACTGAAAGAAACCTACATTTTGTAATCATCGAGAAGCGTGAATATCTATATCAAAATCTTGGTTTGCTAATAGTTACCGCTTCTATATGTAATGACATGAAGGCAGTAAGCAACAGATCTTGCTTGCAGGCCAACTGCAAGTGTTGTGAATTTTTACTCCACAAACTCTAAATATGGTCCTTGTTGGGGCGGAGAAAAGGTGAAAATTCACACTTATTTTGAAGACTGGATAATTCTTGGCAGAGAAGAGAGCTTTCAAAGTCCGCTCTAATTGTTCTTTGTCCGCTCTTTTTCAGAAAATCTTACTTCATGTAGGAAAAGTTTTGCAGTACACTCATGTAGTGAAAACATCACCAGAAGTCTATCTCATGGTTTTTTAGAACTAATTCTTCAAGAATTTCTCTTTTTGCTTATATTTTATCTCTCGGTTGTTTTATTTACTATTTCTTTCTAGTGCAACCAGTGAGTTGAGTAGAAGGACTGATTACGGGTTTGCTTATTTTTACTGTGGCTGCTATCGTTACTGCTATTGTTCTTTTTGCTTATGTTTTGATTGTTTCTGTCGATATGTTTGCTCTGGTTATTCTTGTCTTTACATGTTTATCTCATGTAGCGTTTGTTGTTTCGAGACTGCAGCTTTAGCTGTTGTTGTTGTGATGGTGGTGGTGAGGCGGGGATTTTGGCTGGTTGGCGGTTACTTCAATGTCACGTCAAATTCCTCGGCCTACGCTATTATTTTTCTTCCTCTGCTCGCTCAACACGATTTTTTACCATTGTACTTCTCATTTTTGTCATTTAATGAATTGTTGTAGAGAATGATCTGAGATGAAGACCAGCATGTCCGCTTATGTCTGTATCTATCTCATTTATGTTGATCGTGTTTATTTAATGTGGTGGTGGAGGGACACTCATCAGTTATACTTCTGATAGGTTTTGGGGTTGCTAATGTGTTCAGTTGCTAATGTGTTCGGTTGCTGATGTTCTTAGGATTATTGCTACTGTTGTCACTACTGATCGTGGGGATGTTACTTCCTTCATTGTGTTTGCTGCTGCTTCTGCTTCTGTATTATGGGTGCTAATAACAGATGTCTTGCGTATTCTTCTCCTTTACTACAATGAAGATAACAGCTAAGTGGTTCGTGCTTCCACAGTTATAGCATATGGGCCTTCTGTGTTCCACCATATCATAAACCTGCATCCAACATTTAAAGTAAATGGGGTCAGGGAGCCTCACCATGTCTGTAACTTTGTTGTCAATACCAGTACCTTCAGAAATGTTTCCGATCAGTTTGAATAGAATCTGGATTTGATGCTGAACACTTATTTACTCATCTCCCTAGTTGATACCAGCTGTTCCAGGTGAATTTACGGCAGCGTCTCCGGCACTGTAATTCTGAATGGTCAGAACAATATAAAAATACGTCTGAACAGGTCAGCAGCGAATAGTAATGACGATGACGATGACATCGATGATTGATGATGGTCGTTTCAAATTTGGGCAGAAAGCCAGCAATTTTGTGGAGAGGAGGATTAGTCGATATCATTGACCCCAGTTTTTGACTGGTACTTATTTTATCAACGGAAAGGATAAAAGGCAAAGTTGACCGCTGGATTTGAACTCAGAAGTGAAGATCCGGGAGAAATACTACAAAGCAGTTTTTCGACGCTTTAACGATCCTACCAGCTCATTGCTTTTTTCACAGCACAGGGGTAACAGATGGTGGAGAATTACAAAGACAGATTGCAAAGATGAGGGTGGGGGATTACAGAGAAGACTATGAATGAGAAGCAGACATAAAAAAACAACGGTGTAAATATAAAAGGGTTAATGAAAGAAAAATGTATCCCAAAAGGGAAACCACCATTTAGGGTCAATCAGAGAAACCTACATGTCCCATATTAAACTTCCTGCCAAGGGCTAGTATTCTCTCTTAGTTTCGTTCGATACTTTACTGCCGAATGTTAAGAATAGACCTATTTATTTGGGCCACCATCTTCCCAAGGAAGATGGTGGCCCAAGAAGATGACAAAAGAGGCTTATCCAGGATGTTTCTTGAACCCGAGAACAAGTGAATGTATAACGAATTTCTTAACCATTCGGCATTCTCACAAGTGGATGATAAACAATAATTTTCTATATATGTTTTCTAAATTGCAAACTATCAAGCTGCATTTTTTAGTACTTTTTAGTTATCTCACCCCCATTAAAAAATTGTCATTAGAATTAGGTTATCTCCCCATTAAAAAATTGAGTTTATGTGGCGACAACAGATTGGATTAAAAGAGATCGTTTTGATTCAATACTTCAACACATTGTTGATGTTTGGCTTCTTTAATAGGCATGGTATGAGTTGTTATAAAAATGTTATCAGATTCAATAAGATGTTTATTGTTTTTCAGTTTTCATGTTTATTTATATTTTCATTAAAAAAATTTTTTTTTTTTTGCTTTATTGAGGGTTAAACAAGTTTTCTGTTGAGGGAGATAACCAAAAGTACCGATATTTCTCGTAAAACGGGGTGAAATAACCCAATTTTTTAATGGGGGTGAGATAACCAAAAAGTACCATTTTTTTTTTTCTAAAATTACAGTATGAGGTACATCGTATTTTAGTTTGTTCCAGTGTGTTACGAACTCAGAATGATTGGGAATGAAGAACTGTAGTCTTAGATATTTCATCTAAAAGATCCTTGCTGCCTGACTGGCTGTCAAAGTTACGGAGAGGATCTCCTCGGAGTTGTTTTTGTTTGGTTAGTCCTAAATCACTCCTGATAAAGCAAATTTGTCATGTGACCATCTCATCATTTTTAGAGTTATGGAAGACTATATTGTCTTGTCCTTTCCTTACTTAAGACAGGAGAGAGATAGTTAAGGGATATTTGGTTGGTATTTCTAGCAAGTCGAGCATCGGTCCTTCTTGTTGATTGTATTGATAGCATAGGTGGTGTGAAGGTGATTGGGTAGCGGCTGGTATTATGGCGGTGCTAGAAGTTGTGGTGAGGCAATGATGATCATGTTGATGGTCGTGCTGGCGATGTTGGAAGTTGTGGTGGTGGTTGTGGTAGTGGTAATAGGGGTGGTGGTGAAGGAGAAGGAGGCAGAGGTTGTGGTAGTGAAAGATGATGATGGTGGTGGTGGTGATAAGGCTCGAAGTGGAGATGCTGTTAGTAGTAGTGGTGGTGGTGGTGGTGGTTTTGATGGTGGTGGCGATAGTTGTTCTGGTGGAAGTGAAGGTAGTTATCATATTTGTAATGCTGGAAGTTGTAGTGGTGGTGGAGGTTGTAGAGTTTGTGGTGGTGGTGATGGTGAAGGTGGAGATGTTTTTTTTTTAATATTAAAGTCGTGGTAGTAGTAGTAGTAGTAAGAGTTGCTGCAGTGGTGGAGCCAGAAGTAGTGGTGATGGTGATGGTCGTGGCGGTGGCAGTCGTAATGGCTACACACAAATATCTTGTTTTATTCAATGACTAAAGAGATGTTAGTAGTTTTGTCTTCCGTTGAAGAAACACTAATCCGACTTTCTTTGATGTTAACCGACTTCAAAGGCAAAAATGGCTGCCGCCGCCGCTGCTGCTGCTGCTGCAGCTGCTGTTATTGATGCAGTTGTTGTTATTGTTGTTGTTGCTATTGTTGTTACTGCTTGTGCGGCAGAACTGATGATGGCGCTGGTGGTAAAGATGGCTGTGACGGCGGAGAAATATTTCTTTTGCTCTGTCTTTAAGTGCGTATCTATATGTGTGTCTGTGTCTGTGTGTCTGTGTCTGTGAGTCTGTGAGTCTATGTATGTGAAAGCTTGAATCTCTATTCCATACCAACATTTCATTCTTGCTCTCCGCACTTCTTCTCTTTCTCTCTCTCTCTCAACATTTATACATATACATACAAAGATACACACGCACACACACATATACATACACATATGCATACACACACACATTATATGTACACACACACACATGTATATATATATATATATATAGACGCACAAACACACACACACTCACACGCGCGCACGTGCACACACACATACACACACACACACACATATACACACATAATACCCAGTTTCTTTCTCTCATTTACCAGTTTCTCATTCCTGGCTCGGACCGAGTTTTAGATGAATAAAAAATGAAAGAGAAAGAAGGAGAGAGAAGTGTGTGTGTGTGTGTGTGTGTGTCTGTGAGAGAGAGAGAGACAGAGAGAGAGAGAGAGAGAGCAAGAAATAATTAGAAATAAAAGAACCGAAATGAAAAAAAAATGAAAGATGAAAAACAGAAAAGAGAAAAGAACAAAAAGGAAGAGAAAATGAGAAGATAGGAAGATATAAAATAAAAATGCTATAAAGTAACGTTAATACCAAAACAAAAGCTTCACAATACATTAGACAAACAAAGAATGAAAAATTTTCAAAAGAGGAAAGAAATTTTCAATATGGCGAATTGCCGCTATCTTTTGCTGCTTCTGCTCCAGCGCATTCCGCACACAAACGCACCCATACATAGGATGTAAGTAGATACATGAAACAAACTTCCTCCCTCTCTCTTTCTCTCTCTGTCTCTCTCTCACTACTTCCCTCTTTCCCTCTTTCTTCCGCCTCTCCCCTTCCTCTCTCTCTTTCCGCCAACTCATCTCCGATGGTCCGGTTTCGTTTACTTTTGTTCGGTAGAGAATAATTAGATTGTTAGTGAAACCATCATCCTTTACCGCCATTATATATATATATATATATATATATATATATATATATATATATATATATATATATATATATATATATATAGTTTTTGTTTGCTATTTTAGTTGTGATTTTTATCTTTTTCTTTATTCATTAATGTTTTATTACCCCCACCCTTCTCTCTCCGCCTACTCATTCCAGCTTTTATTTTTTTTTTTTTAAAAAGTCCCTTTTACAGACTTCGGAAAACAACCAAAAACGAAAAAGTAAAAGATACATCACAACCGCCATCATGGGTTATACATACATACATATATACATATTCACCTATATCTATATCGATATATCCATTTAAACATTTATACATGAATATGCATACACAGCTAGCACATATACATTCACGTGTGAATATACGTGTGTGTGTGTGTGTGTGTGTGTGTGAGTATAAGTGTGTGAGTATAAGTGTGTGAGTATAAGTGTGTGAGTATAAGCAATACACGCACGTGAGAGAGAGAGAGAAAGAGAAAGGCAGAGAGATAGAAAGACAGAACGGCTACTGGACGACGGATTTGGTGTCCGTAGCTGATGATGCGTAACGATGCAGAAATTCATGCGTTCTACGGTCCGATAACGTTATTCATATCCTAATGATATTTTCACATAGATAAGGGGAAGTTTTCTCTTGAGACAATTTCAGCAGCGAAGGTCTTTCCACGTCCGAATGTACATGAACCTGTTAAATATAGAAGTACACGAAATAACAAGAAGTACACGAAGCACTTCTTGTTAGTTAACGCGCGCGCGCGCACACACACACACACACACACACACACACACACACACACACACACACACACACACACACTTATATAATGATATATGACTATATATAGAGAGAGAGACAGATATATATTGATATATACAAACATATTTGAGTGAGCATACACAAACAGAGGATCTAGTTCAAAACGGGGGCACCAGTATTTTCTTAACGAAACACTTTGAAACTTGGGACACTGGTAGAATGTGTCATATAAAACATCTTTTTCTCTTAGTCTTCTTAAGAAAAATTATTATATTGCAACTTATTTCATGTTAAAGTTGTATTTCTGTAATTTCAACCAATGACTGACGTCCATTCAGCTGAATACATTAAGTGCTGACTACGTAAACAAACGATTCTCAAACGATTCTGGCGGTGATAAAATTATTATTTCCTTGTCAAAAATGGCTGAAGCATATTGGCAGTAGCTAATAAACCTTTCTATTATAGGCACAAGGCCTGGTTTTTGAGGGAAGGGTTAGGGTTAGGGTTAGGGCAAATGTTGTACACATACAGTTCAGGCATGTTAACGAAATTATATTAAAAATAAAACGAAGGAAAACGAACACACGTGTGTTGCCTCTCTGCAAAATGTCAGAAGTAATGGAAATTAAATACGCTTTACACCGCTTAAACTGCCAAAGGAACCGCTTAAACTGCCAAAGGAGTAACTGTAAACAGCTGAATACTTGTCAGTGATTGGTTGAAATTATCGAAATAAGACAATTTTTTTACATGAAATAACTTCGAATACAAAAATTTTTTTTCTGTTCTATAACACAAAATAGATAAGTATACGAAGTTTGAAAGTCTTTCGGTACCAAAAACACTACATAAAACATAAATGAAAACTGGTGCCCCCGTTTTGAACTAGATCCCAAACAGACACACATACATACAATACGTATACACACCAATACCACTTCCATTTTTATAAGTCCATCCACTAAAACATCACGATCACCGTGACCACCACTAAAACCACCACCACAATCAACACCTTAATCGTCATCATCATCATCATCATCATCATCACCACCACTAATACCAACATCACTATCACTACTACTATACTACCATCGCTGTCACCATCACCACCACCTCAACATCCATTCTTAATACCACCATCCCCATCAGCATTGCCATCATCAACGCGAACACTATCATCACCACCACGACACCATTACTAACACTGCCACTACTACTACCACCGATACCACAGTCACCAACACCTTACAAGAACCACCACCACCACCACTACCACCACCACGACAACAACAACAACACTATGGTCATCACTAGTACCCTGACAGTCATGCTAACTCACCCCGTCTACCTGTATCTTATTATCACCCCATCTACCTGTATCTTATTATCTCCACGTTTCTAACCTTCCAGACTTTACATGAGGCACGTTTCGCAGTCCTTTCTCTCCAGATCCACGTAACTCTAGAAATCCCTCCCAAATTTTCGATGAATCAACCTAAAGTCCAAAAGGACCAGAAAATCTCATGGTTGCAGTCCCCTTCATATCTGATTCGATAAATCAATCATAGACCCTACTCCCAGCTCCTAATACTTTATGACTTCCCAATTCCGAAGAAACGGTTAGAGTACCGAAATATAATTTTTTTACTTTACTTTCGGAGTTCAAATTCCACCTGGCCCAGTTTTATTTTGCATCTTTGAGGGTTAATTAAATATATACCAATGTTAAATCTCTGAACGAGGTATTAACAGTAACTGCACGATAAATATATACCAGTTATATACTTAGGCATGTCATGAGCTATTCTCATAGCGTATTAATGACTTAGTTTACAACACCTCTCCTCTGCTATTGCTGGAGCCCATTTACAGCTGAATGGACTGGAGCAACAAGAAATGAAGTGTTTTGCTCAGAAACACAATGCAGCACCCAGCCTGGGATTTGAAATCACGATTTTACCATCGTGAGTGTAATACCCTAACCACTAAGCCACACGTCTTCACACCAGTAATATCGATTAAATCCAGTATTCCGCCTTTCTAATTTCTTTATTGCCCACAAGGGGTTAAACATAGAGCGGACAAACAAGGACAGACAAACGGATTAAGTCGATTACATCGACCCCAGTGCGAAACTGGTACTTAATTTAATCGACCCCGAAAGGATGAAAGGCAAAGTCGACCTCGGCGGAATTTGAACTCAGAACGTAACGGCAGACGAAA
>NC_142929.1:186303064-186315564 GCF_046866305.1 Octopus bimaculoides | reverse complement strand
TTAGGAAAGAGTTCAGCACATTTAATGACTTCAGTTGACACGGAAATATAATTCTGGCTACAGTTGTGTAGCGGTGACTATAGCAGTGTGTTTTACATATATATATATATATATATATATATATATATATTAGAATAGTTGGCCAATAAAGTCGTAATGACTAAAGAAATATTGTGGTGATTATAAAAGTTTCGTTGTAACTAATGTAGTTTAGTAGATGCAATAGTAATGTAATTATAGTATTAGCGATAGCTGTATGGGTTTACATTTTGCACTGAAATAACTTAACTGACAACAGAAACTGTAACAAATCATAGAAAGTGACTCAAGACATGGATTACTGAACTAAGAGGAATCTAAAAAGGCATCTAACACTGATAGTCGACATTGATTTCAGAATTTCTTTTAATTGTTTACTAAAATTTACCAATTCTTGAAGATTTTGCAAAATGGTTATGTATTTAAAATGTTCGGCCTGCAACTGCGTGGTTAAGGGTCCAATCCCACTATATGGCATTTTGGGTAAGTGTCTTCTACTATAATCTTCGGTCAACTAAAGACTTGTGAATGAAATTTCGTAGAATGAAGCTGTTTGAAAGATTCTCAGATGGAGCGCTCCTGATTTTTTTTTTTTTTTTTTGGTACGTAACTTAATCTCTCCGCCCTCCTGGATTAATACCACCTCCTCACCTTAAAAATAATCTTTTCACTTGCAAACATACAGGAGAGGTCTTTGGTTTGAGGATAGCTTCCTTCTACCAGCCTCAGAGGCCGTGAAAAAGACATTGAATGTTGCCCTTCTTTCACTAACTAAGCACTAAAAAGTTTTATTCAGAAAAAGATGCTCCAAGATAAATATACACTTGTTCATTATGCAGTGATATAGCATTTTGCATCAGTCACGCAATCTTGGTAGTAGATATTTGCAAATTAAGTGAATTGGGCAATAGAGCGTTATAAGTTTGCAGGATATGAATACAGCACCGCATTGTATCAGACGTCCTCTATATTAGTCTTAGGGAATGTAGCCCGGTGAAAAAAGACATAACAGCGATGAACTCAGAAAACCACAAAAATATTGTGGTAGCATCAACAGACACAGTAAATATAGAACAATGGCTGAAGGTTTTATCCGCAAATGTGATGCGAAAGATATTGAATTTACCAAGATTACAAATTTCAAGTGGCGGATTATTTGTGTTCATGCTCACATCCATTTTCTATTCACGAGCCGCTATGTTTGGTCAAATAAATCTCCAAAAATGTTACAGTAAGCATGGGTGAATATGAAAAGTAAGGAATTCTTAACATAAACATAAGCCTATTTCATCTGTGTCGTATTGTAGAAAGGGCTTTATAAATGCGAATATTTAATGAAACATTAACGCGCAGCTCTTGGTACGATATTTATTACAATATAAATATTTATTTATAACTACAGGCGTACAGTGTGAGAAACAGAAGCAAGAAGAGAATGTGAGTTAGAAACAGAGGAGGAGAGAAGTAGACAAACATAAGGGCATAAAGAAAGGAAAAGGATACTGTTACAATTTCCGGTTCCCTTAATAATGATGATGATGATGATGACGATGATGAAATAAGAGCATAATAATAATAATAATAATAATAATAATAATAATAATAATAATAATAATAATGATAATAATAGTAATAATAATAATAAGAGTATCATAACAAACCACAGCATGTACCCAAGGCACCCAGAGCTGCGCTCGGTAGTGTAGTGAAAGCACGCGATAATAATAATAATAATAATAATAATAATAATAATAATAACAACAATAATAATAATAATAATAATAATAATAATAATAATAATAATAATAATAATAATAATAATAATGTTTTCTTTATAAGCTACGAAGGTTGACAAAAAGATCGAGGACGGTGTAGAACGATAAAATGATGATGATGATGATGATGATGACGATGACGATAATAATAATAATATTAACAAAGATTATCGTTCGCATTGGCATACATATACACATAGCCTAACACCCAAGTCATGGGCGGGTCATAACTACGGTGGGTGAAAATGTTATGCATTTGACGGGATTTAGTTTCAAAGTTCAGAGGAGACAGTGAATTTTAAATAGGCGGGGATGCTGGAATGGGTGGAAGTGGAGTGAGAGTTAGGGAGTAGGAGTCCATCGATACCGTTGTTTTGCCAAATTGTTAGCAAGTGTTAAGCAAGTGGTTACTTGGTGGTGCGTAAGAAAGGTGATTGGTTGATTATCAGAGCTGAACGGAGGTCATTGGTGTATGTCCACACTAATTGGGTTTCAGAAGATAAGGAAAAGAGAACAGATATTCCCCTCCCCTCCCTCCCTCCCTCCCTCCTCCTCCTCCTCCTCCTCCTCCTCTTCCCCATCCTCCTTTTAATCCTTGTTCTACATGTCTTTCCCTCCTCCTACCATCTTGTTCTTCCCTTCATCTCCGTCTGCTTTAAAACATCAAAAGTAACAACAGTCACCACCACCACCACCACCACCACCACAGCTGCTGCTGGTGGTGGTGGTAGTGGTGGTGGTGGTGGTTTTGGCGCTGGTAGTGGCGGTGATGGTAGTATTGCTGTTGTTAGTGGTGATGGTGATGGTGATAGTGGTGATGGTGGTGGTTGTTGTTGCTTTGGAGTGATAGTGGTGAAAGTAGTGCTGTTTGCAGCAACGGTGGGGCTGGTAGCTTTACTAGTAACAACAACAACAGTAGTAGTAGTAGTAGTAGTAGTAGTAGTAGTAGTAGTAGTAGTAGTAGTAGTAGTAGTAGTGATAACTGTAGTAGTAACGAGTGACAAGTTATTTGTTTTGTGAAGGTACAGAGCTGCTAAAGATGTACGGTCCTCTGTGGCAGGAATACATGCTTCATTAACGACGGGAGCAGGGTTCAAGTTACACTGTCGGATGTTAGAAAATCTGTAACAAAAGAAAGTGTAGAATGAGGAGTGAAAAGCCTAATGTTTCAAGACACTCGGTCTTCATCAGAGAGTACAGAAGAACAGAGGAGTTGATCTGGTTAACTATAGAAGATGAAGTGCGGAAAAAGAACCGAGGGCCTAAGAAAGAATTGCGTTAAAGGTATAGCACATTGGTTCCAAAAGTGAGCGATATTGCCCCACCCCTTAGGTGGGGGTTAATTGGGTTCAGATATATTTGTGAAGTACGGTAGTATTAAATTTGCTGCGGAAATTGGTCTACGTTTGTGGTGGTGAGGGAGGCGCTAGGAATGTGGCTTGGGTGCCAAGGGGGCAGCAGTCTGAAAATGTTTGGGAACCGATGGCATAGAGCAGTGGTTCCCAACTTGTGGCACCGACCCTTGATGGTCCGCAAAGGTAGTACTGGGGATCCGTGAACTAAGTTCAAAATTTCATATATGTATTTCATATATAGGCGAAGGAGTGGCCGTGTGGTAAGTAGCTTGCTTACCAACCACATGGTTCCGGGTTCAGTCCCACTGCGTGACACCTTGGGCAAGTGTCTTCTACTATAGCCTCGGGCCGATCAAAGCCTTGTGAGTGGATTTGGTAAACGGAAACTTTCCGGAGGTATAGCGGAGCCAAATCCTTCTATGATACATATATGTGTCACCAGCAGCAACCCTCTTCAGTCAGGGTTTAACCACAGTCTTCTACAGTTTCACATAGCCATTTGAATTAGAGTTCAAAGATGTGAGGAGCGCCTGTGTCCCTACCTGCTGGCCACAGCTTCGTGGTCTCCGTTACAAAGATGTCCATATCACGTCTCACAGCCTTTACTGTGTTCATAGCAGCAGCCATGATGTCGGCATTTTAACACCCGACGCAAATCGTAATGGTACGGGTAACTCTTTTCCAATATTCAGATGGCTTCCAGGCCCTCATGTCAGCTTTTTCTCAGCTACAACTTGAATCTTTATGCTCACCTACGCCATTGACTTTTCACCGATACATCAAGCTGCTCCTGAAAAGCGGAGACATAAGTAATCGTCATAAACATGTTTATCGCCACTTATGTGTGTGTGTGTGTGTGTGTGTGTGTGTGTGTGTGTGTGTGTGTGTGTGTGTGTGTGTGTGTGTGTGTGTGCCTGTGTGTGTGTGTGTGTCCGTGCCTGTGTGTGTGTGTCTGTGCCTGTGTGTGTGTGTGTGTGTGTGTGTGTGTGCGTGCGTGCGTGTGAGTATTTCGTTTTATTGATGTAAACTAATGTGACTGTGAAAAGAAACGACTTGTTCGAATAAGAAATATAACAGGCGCAGGAGTGGCTGTGTGGTAAGTAGCTTGCTTACCAACCACACGGTTCTGGGTTCAGTCCCACTGCGTGGCATCTTGGGCAAGTGTCTTCTACTATAGCCTCGGGCCGACCAAAGCCTTGTGAGTGGATTTGGTAGACGGAAACTGAAAGACGCCTGTCGTATATATATGTATATATATATATATGTGTGTGTGTGTGTGTGTGTTTGTGTGTCTGTGTTTGTCCCCCCCCCCCCCCAACATCGCTTGACAACCGATGGTGGTGTGTTTACGTCCCCGTAACTTAGCGGCTCGGCAAAAGAGACCGATAGAATAAGTACTAGGCTTACAAAGAATAAGTCCTGGGGTCGATTTGCTCGACTAAAGGCGTTGCTCCAGCATGGCCGCAGTCAAATGACTGAAACAAGTAAAAGAGTAAAAGAGTAACTGAAGATATCTCTGCAATGTGTTTCAGGTGACATGTATGCATGTATACATGCAAACGCACATAATTTTTAGTAACGTGAAAGAAGCCGAGTTTAAACTTTCAGATCAACGAAGACACTGCCCTCAGAGTTGCAATAAATTCAAACTCATATTGCTAAGTAATGAGATGCTTTGATTTATCTTTAAATTAATATTTTTTTAAAATATCAGAATCTCTTTTTTTTCTTCTTTTATTCTAGTGATACATTTAGGCGGCACTCAGAAATTCAAAAATCCGACAAAACTGAATGCTTTTGGCAAGCTGTAGGTTTCTGGGTAAATTGAAACCGCTGCGTTGTTCTAGTTAATTGATATGTTATACTGGGTAAATTTCTTTTCTTATATTACACAACTCACATACAGACACAGACATGCAGAGAGAGAGAGAGAGAGAGAGAGGACTGGTGAAAGGAAGAGAGAAAAGAACGAAAAAGAAAACAGGGTACTGGAAGCAGTTAAAAACTGTACCACTCTACAGAATATGTTTGGTGTTAAATTTAACGTTATAATTTCAGAGTTTTTAAAAAACATATATTCAGAAAATAAATCATTAATTTCTCATTTTACCCAATATTACGTATCATTTAACTAAAATAAGGCGACGTTTCCTTTTTACTGAAAAGCTTTCAGATTTTGAAAAGATTTTCTTTCATTGAGGGTGGAATGAAGAAGGGGTGGATTAGAGACTACCGATCAAATTTCTATCAAACAGATATACAAACATAGATGCGCTCAGGCACCGCTGTTTGATTAAGAAGGTCGCTTTTCAACCATTCAGTTTCAGGTTCGATCCCGCAACTCACTAATAACGGAAGCCGAATTGTGAGGAGATATACGTCACTCATAATGTTATGTTCGATCTGCTATATACTGACAACGAAGAGGGAAAAATCGATTCTTTTCTTCCAAAGAAATATTCTATAAATAACAGGCAAAAAAAAAAAAATAATAAAGAATTCCAAGTAAGTTTTCGAAAGTGATACAGCATATTCAGCTAAAACATTCTTTAAAAACATATCCGTCGAATAGATTCTGACTGAAAAGCAAATTAGTCGTGAGGCATATTCATAGAAAGTCAAATTGGTCGAAATACATATTCATAGGAAAACATATTGATCGAAAATGTGTTAATCGACATAGAATACATCGAAAGAGATATTCGTAGAGAAATATAGAAATACATTGAAACTTAATATCGGCACATTTTTAAACAAGAACAAGTTAAACAAATTCAAATTGAATATATTTTAAACAATTTTCAGATTACTTAACAAAAAAGTAAATAAAAATATATTGAAACTTAATCTCGGCTAAATTTAAAAAAAAAAAGATTACTATAATTTTTAAATTAGAACAAATTATCTTTGAAATTAAATATATTTTCATTCTTTTTATTCATTTTTTAAATACTTTTTTTCATTCATTATTTGTAACTATTACGTATAGTGTATAAAGAAAAATAAATATTGGAATATTCTTCGCTGGTAATAGCCATAATGCTGATTTCTGAAATAGGAACACAACCACAAACTTTCTAGGTGCAGTATGATCGTTTAGATGAATCCAATTTATTTATTTTAGGGTCCCAAGGGGTATGGAGAAGTTCCCTATGGCGGAGTTAGATAGACTCTAAATCATCCAGTTGGGTGACTTACTCGGACCGATGTAACTTGTCCACGCCAGACGTCCCGATCGAGCGATGAAGCATGAATGTCTGACCTAAGTTTTACTTACATTGGTCTTTCACTAACTAAAATATCCCATCTGCGCTCGCCACGACTACAGATGATAGTAGTAGTTCGCTTACTGAATTGGTTGATCCTGGTCGTTGGCGGTTTATTGTCTGCTCATCCGTTCAGCATCTAGTGATATTCGCCATTGATTCAATAAGTTCATCAACCGAAATAGTTCACATCCACCACAGTTCACATCCCATCACTTCAACATACTCTGACTCGGTTGGACTCTGAAAGGTGCTACAACTCCGGGTCAGAGTAGACTCGGGAACAATAATGGCTCACATGTGGTTCCACACTCTTCAAAATTCCGGATCTCTTAAACCAGAGTCCCATTTACCGGATACAATTCAAAGCATACTCAAGACAAGCAGCTAAAGGGACGTAACTGTCACAGAGTACTTTGTCCCACATTATATGAAGTCAATGCATTGTTCTTGTAATAACTATTTCTATCATGGACACACGACCTGAACAATTCAATAGCCACTAGTACTCGACAAAAACTTAGGCAGTGGACCGCAATTAATTATTGAACGTCCAGTATATCTTTCAAAAGGACAATGATTTTGTGACATGAATGTTCATATTTTATGGTTATTATAAATAACTTCTTTAACCCGACGTCAAATCGTGTAGATTATATATGATCTCTTAATTCTGATTTATATATAATCGATTTCTAAATTCAAGAATTTTAAAGCACTTTGACAGTCGATTCAAGTATTAATAAATCATTGCACTATTTTTATATATATATATGTTTTTTTTATACCTATCTCTTTGAAAAATATTAAAATTTCAATGAGTATTCTGCCTTTTCTTTAGCAATTATGTTTTCGATTAATTTGTTATAGTTATTTTTCTTTTTTCTTTTTTCTTTTTCTTTTTTTATTTTTTGACCAATTTGCTTTCCGACCATGATGACCTCCAGCATTGTAGTTTCGAGCAATGTGCTTTCGATCAATGTGCTTTCGGTCAATGTACTTTCGATCAATGTGCCTTCAATGAATGTTCCTAAACCCATTCAAAGGTATTGCTACGATGACAATCACGACATTGGCTTTCAATAAACAAGTACCTAAGCGCTTCATTAGCGGATTTACTGCATGCGCGCCGGCGCGTGTGTGAACATTTGATCAATGGACGTATTCTAAACGTTCACGAAACTTATATTGCAACCACCACCAGCACCACCACCACCACCACTACACAACTACCTCCACCAATCCAACCACGCCTGTTACTACCACAACCGCCTCCATTACTCCAACCACTCTCAACACCACAACTACCACTGGTGATACAACCGCCCCCCCCCCCCCACCGCCCCCCCACTACCACCACCACTACAGTCACCATCTCATAACCATCATTAACACTAACAATACAACATACACATCCCCATACCACTATTCTCATCAAACACTGCAAAAACAACACCCGAAGGAGCCACTGAGGAGAACATATGCGGTCTAACGATCTGCAAGAAGTAGCAGCCAGATCTACCCTAAATCACATTGTATTGTGTTTAAAAAGGGAAGGACGCATTGAAAAACATAGCTCGAGGAATGTGTAATGAGTGTGTGTGTGTGTGTGTGTGTGTGTGTGTGTGTGTGTGTGTGTGTGTGTGTGTGTGTGTGTGTGTGTGTGTGTGTGTGTGTGTGTGTGTGTGTGTAAGGGCGTGTTGTTTACAACTTGTATGCCTTTGATCGTAAATCTGCTGCATGAAGAAGGCTGACTTTGGACTAAACAAGACCAAAAACAGCAATAACAATTACAACTTCTCTACAAGCATCACTACCAAAGCACACTGCCACTACAACCAGCGCTGTAATTCTCACTACTCCCCCCACCACCACAAACCACAACCACTATAGCAACAGCACTAACCACTATTATTACCACCATTAACACAGCTCACATTTACAAACCAAATATAAAAAAAAAAACGCAAGTGAAATATGTGAACTGTTGCGCTCTGATATTGAGATGTTTGATGTGTGCAACATACTGAGGGGCAAGAATCAAGATACAAATAGCAAACAGCTGTCCAGGAAATAGGAAAGGGGGCTGTAGCGGACTGGAATCGGGAGGGGGTGTATGGTAGAGTGAAGACTGGCTTTGTAGAGAATAAGATTGCAGAACATCAAATGGAATTTGCTCAGTCAACATGACCACCAGAACTGGGTGGAGAATATTGTCTCTCATTCTCGCAACCGCTGAGTTAGTAATGTATGCGACACACTCAGAGACACACGCACTGACAGATACATGCACGCACACACACACACACACACACGTACACACACACACACACACACACACACACACACACACACACACACACACACACACACACACACACACACACACACACACACAGATACGGAAACTGACAAAAACAGGCTGACACACACTAACAAACCTAGAGATACTCACAGGCGCACACATATTGACTGACAGACAGACACGCACACACATGCTGACACGTACACAGACACATAGACAAACACACAGAGACACTTCCATACAATGACAAACACACAGAAATATAAATGAACGCGTAAATTCAAACGAATACCCCGATATATAAACATATACAAATATAAAGGAACACCATAAAAGCACTCATGAAAAATACAGTAACATACATATATATATATATGTATATATATATATGTATATATATATATATATATATATATATATATATATTACATGTACACGTATAAATACATGGGATAATACACAAAGACACGAACAAATATACACAAGCACATAAATTCATGCGCACGCACACACGTATAAGCATACATACGTACACAAATATACACGCTCACGCAGAACCATGCACACAAATGTGTACACACATCTACCGATAAACATGCGCCTACATAAATGTACGTGTGTGGCCACAATAGTAGAGAAGGAAGGAGTAACAAGAGAAGCGTGAAAGTTTCTAGATCAATAGTGAAAGTGTCAGGGCTGTCGGCTGTTTGCCAATCAAACGCGTGGCTTTTCATTTGATAAGCTCTATGATGTGAAGTCAGCCTTAATAATGGTTTCAAGTGTTGGTACAAGGCCAGCAATTTTGGAGGAGAAGGTAAGTCGATTACATCGACCTCAGTGCTTGACTGGTACTTATTTTATCGACCTCGAAAGGATGAAAGGCAACGTCGACCTCGGCGGAATTTGAACTCAGAGCATAAAGACAGACGAAATGCCGCCAAGCATCCTGTCCAGCATGCTAACGATTCTTTGAGCTTGTAGGAATTGCCGCAGGTAGAAAGCAATGACAAAAGCAGATTGGCTATTGTCCAGTAGACACTATCTCTCACATTGAGGACTACTTCCTTTATAGGAACAAAATAACAGATGGAAGATGAGATGTGAGTTCGAGTCCACAGCTAACCACCTACACTTTTTTCTGCAAAATAGGGGTAGCTTATCCTGTTCAGGCTATATTATTAGCATTATCCTGCGATTGAGAATTTAAAATCACTTCTTTAACCTGATAAGATTAACTTTCTATGATTATTGGGAAACTAGCAGAATCGTTAGAAAAATGCTTTGCGATATTTCTTCCGGCTCTTTACATTCCGAGTTCAAATTCTTAAATTCCTTATTATGGGACTGCCCTTTGGAAAATGACTTCAGAGAAAGAGAGTTTGAAGGGCTTAGTGTTAAGGATCGCTATAAGGTATTTCAAAGACAATAGGGACAGCAAGAATGTTTATTTATTCTTTGTTTTATGGTAAGGCTTGTAAGCGATCTAGGAAAGCCTCTAAGAACTCATCTTTGTTAAGACATTTACTACTAAACACAGATATGTTTCTAGCGTATGATCATCGCAGCCGTAAGATATTCCTAATCCATCATAGGCGGGAATTTAGTTGTAGAATATCCAGTATAAAAGCGTGAACATATCACATTTTTCAGTTCAGTTATATGAACCCATTGAGACATCAAATCGGTCATCTGGTTCTGATTTTCTGATTCCTCACAAAAAGGGAGGTTTTGCGTGCATGCATCTTCAACTCTGTTTGCTCAATGATTATGTATTTTCTGGCGAAGTTTGTTGCTTCTTCCAGTAGGGATCTCGAAATGAATGAGGTTAGATCTACTCATTAAGTCAAAGAATAGCATAAGGTCAGAGCTATTTACGAAATGTATACATCTAGACAAATTTCTGTTGTTAAATTGGAGGAAACCTTCTCTCTAGGTTAGATACACTAGCCTTTCTCCTGTTCAAATACCCCTGGGAGCCACGGGCTTCCACATTCTCTCGATATTAGACCTATCTATATACTGAAGACTTACAAGCTTAATACTGACACATATTCACAACGATAAAACATATTGCATCACTCTTCGCTATATACACTCAACGTTAATAGTTTTCTTCCTCTGCATGTAAGACCTTTTCTGACAAACTCAATTTTCATGTCCTGATTGAAAGGGCATCACCAACTTTCAAGAACAAATTTATACCCCTTCCCTAAGAGCGTTTCTTCCTTTTTTCACGTTTGTTTCCCCTCGTATATTCTCATTGACTAGTTATGTTCCCTGAGTTTGAATGATTACCGAATAGTACACGGAACAGCCTTATATAAGTGTGGTCTGATATTGTACTTTTCGAGTATGAAATTCACCCATATGTCACCCATAACTTATGTAATTATTAAAATATTATCTCACTCTCGTGGAACTGATCGTTTTCATTTTCTGATAATCCTATCTACAAAAAAATGGTCAACTCTCTCTCTCTTTCTCTCCTCCTCCTCCTCCTCTCCTCCTCCTCCTCTCCTCCTCTCTCTGTATATATGCACATGTGTGTATGTGTGTGTGTCTGTGTGTGTGTGTGTCTGTGTGTGTGTGTCTGTGTGTGTGTGTCTGTGTCTATGTATACTACTACTACTACTACTACTACTACTACTACTACTACTACTACTATCATTATTATTGAAGATGTCACACAGTATCCAATATCGTGATGTTGATTGAAGACATTGTGTCTACCGGGGGGTTTGTACTGTCTGTCAAGTCACAACGGGGACCTCATACAGACAATACTTTACTCAGTATGCGTGCAGTTCCAAGTAAAACCGATTTTTGTAATACACCAAGACTGCAGAGTATTTCTAAAGTTTCCAGATGTTTCTTCAAGTTGGGTGGTATTGAACCCATTGCTCTGATGACAACAGGGACAACCTTTTATGTTTGATTCTCGTAGTTACCCCATCTTAGCGTTCTCAATTCTCAGGTCTCCATATTTATCAATCTTTTCTCCTTCTTCCGTGATGATATGTTGATCTCCTGGTACTGTCACGTCAATTATTAGGCACTCTTGTTTGCCCCTCCTTAAGGTTACTATATTCGACCTTCTTTGCTTTAACATCTTGTCTGTCGGGAAGTCGAAGTCTCAGAAAACGGGAAGGCAAAGATCTGAGATTTTTACTTCCAGACATGATGTTAGAGCACCCAAGGCCGGATATAGTAATTTTTAGGATGGACAAACAAGAGTTCCTAATAACCAACGTAGCAGTATCAGGAGATCAACATATCGTGAAAGAGAAAAGGTTGATAAATATGGAGACCTGAGAATTGAGATCACCAAGATGAGGCAACTTATTATTATTATTATTATTATTATTATTATTATTATTATTATTATTATTATTATTATTATTATTATTGAGTGAGAGAGTAGTGCTTACCATCACAGTGACACGGGGGTAAAATATACGAAGTCCAGTATACCCATCATGACTACCCGTCTGATAAGGGTACACCAGGCACATGCTTCAAAATCAAGATTAACAGCGCCTGACCTTGCAGGTGGGGCCCAGTTAGACTTTTCTTCAGGTTTAGTATCCCACCCCGCTCAAAAAGTCCCTGAATAAGGGTCGTTTAAGGATGTTGGACAAAACACCCATGTTTCCAGAGGTGAATTATCCAAACTCCAAATTCCTCTCAATACATGGTTATGATCCCCCCCCCCCACTACTTCTGCTCGTGATCAGAGATGCACATATCGTCAGCCACTGAG
>NC_142929.1:186275564-186298064 GCF_046866305.1 Octopus bimaculoides | reverse complement strand
TATAATGCTTATAGGAAGAAGCTATGAAGTGTAACGTTTTAGGATAATGGAAGGAATATTGACAGGGCTAGTGATTTTGAGGAAGTACTTCTGTACTTGATATGTGCATGGGTGTGTGGTGTACGTATGTATATGTAAGGTGGTGAATTTAATGGGATGACAAAGAGTAGATTTGGACGAAGTTTACCAAGTCAGATGGAGTCGAATGGAAAACGGGCAAAGGTGTAGAGCCTTTGTCTGCAGGGATATTGCTTATATAACCATGGCTGTTGGGAAGCGAAAAAAAAAAAAGAGGATTCTGTTAAGCTGGTGGAAATTCTTTCTGAGATAAAAAGGATCGCCTGTGAAGCTGAAGACAAGCAAGATCAGATGTAGCTTGGGGACAGGGACATTTTGAGGGGTACACGAAGATATTTTTTACAAGAAGTTGTCTTGCAAGAGACGTCTTGCTGGATGAATGCGATGCAGTTTGCAGGAATAAATGAGTTTCTTCGGGCGTTGTAAGCTTTGTTTTATTCCTAAACTGCTGTAGTGATTATGAATGAATCACATGGGGCACTTGGACCACTGAGCTTTATTGTACGAGAAAGGTGGATGGATATACTTAAATGGATGGGTTCTGTCATTCGTCTAGTAGCTAGGCCCTAGTTGTTTGTGGTGGGTCAAAAGTAAAAGACGTGGACTGTTAGGGATGTTTAACATAAAACTGATGAAGTTTTGACATGTTGGCTAACTTGAATTGTATGTGTCTATGTACAACACGCACCCACACATGCTTACGCATGCACGCACACACACACACACACACACACATTTTTCATTAGTAGATCACCGCAGTTTTTATTTCATTTTCAGAATTTATATTCCCCCCCACCACCACCACCACCTCCACCACCCACCCACCGCAATACTTAAGTTCGTTTAAAAGTTAAAGACAACGTCATGAATCAGGTGAATTTCCAAAAAGTGTGTCTTCTATGACGTCACCAGTAGTCGACATCTCAAACTTTCGCTACATTGTATTGAAACTTGAATCTAATGAAAATGGTGAAAATAAAGTTTTATTAAAAGACACAAACCCCCCGGAGGTCTGAATCTAAAAGGGAAAGGAATAAAAGAAATGCCTAGGACACCATGTAATAAAAAGAGGGAAGTACAACGACCACACGTTTTATGTCTATCACATGTTTGCTTTGAATTTTAACACTCATTTGTTGCCTGTTGTCTATGATAGACAGAAAATTACATAACAGAAAGCACCCACAACCAAAAACTAAACATTGCGTTGGACAATAATTATTGAAGTGTCAATTCAGAACATTATTTATTAGAGAACAGTTTGGATAAGCAATCGATACATGAGCAAAATGTCGTTAGTGATTCGTCTAGTTTTTCACATCATCTCTGTCGTAATGTTGATGTTTGCATTGCATCTGATGAAAGGGAAGAAGTACTTTGGAATCTTGCACAACTTGAATATATTGACGAAATGGAATTTATGGATTATGTGGAGTTTCTTCGGATTGAGCGTTCTTTACGATATTATCCTTTTGTTAAGGTCTAACCAAAGGATTTTCCGACAGCTCCTCACACACTACTTCAATTCAATCGTCTTCTCAATAGGCTCCTTTGATTTCGTCACCTTCTGGCTTATATCTTTGATCGACAGAGAAATTGCAATGGCACTGTTCTCAGACGTGAATAACCCCATCATACACTGCTTTCCTTTCATTTTAGTTCTCATTGAGAAATTTCTAGTCTACCATCCTTATTTCCAAATTGTAGTTCACCTCATCGGAATCGTTGTTATTACAGCCGCCTACCAAGCAACAGTTTTATTTTTGAGAACAAATACTGTCTCTTGGGCCTATCTAGTCTTCGATTCATCCAAGTTCAATTCTCGCTTGTTCTTCTTTTTATCTATGTGGCCTATGATTGCAGCAGTATATATATCCGGTGCCAAAATCAATGAATTAATATGGAAGAACGCTCTTTCAAGCTTGACTCAATCGTAAATTAACATTAATTACAAGTACTGCTGCTACTATCTTAAATGCAATAATACAATCCGTGCTATTATTTATCATCATCATCATCATCATCATTGATCATCATGATGTTGATGCTGATGATGATGAGGAGAAAGAAGTGTATTGAGGTAAACGGGCAACAGTTGTATGTAGATACATTTGTTTTTGTCTCTTTTACACAGTTTAAGCCGGAAGAAAGTGCTGTGCTCATGGTCTTTGTAAGTGAAGTAATACAAACTGACAGAATGTTGATTTCTTATTTAGGAATAAATGCCCTGAAAATGATTTCAAAAATTATGAATCGTCTTGTAAATTATTTTCTCTCTTAGGGACCTTAATCCGGAACATACATATATACATACATATATACATACATACATGCATACATGCATGCATACATACATACATATATACATACATATATACATACATACATGCATACATGCATGTATACATGCATGCATGCATACATCCATCCATACATACATACATACATACATACATACATACATACATACATACATACATACATACGTACGTACGTACGTACGTACATTTCCCAACCAACTGGTTCCGACTTCAATCCCACTGTGTGGGACCATGGGCAAGCGTCTTTTTTTTCAGCATCATAAAGAAATTTTCCCCAGAAAGCAAAAGAAAATGAGGGTACATGATCTGCCAATATGTATTAATATATTTAAAATTTACATGAAAGATGTGTCTTTTAACACAAGTATGGCTGGGCGGTTAATTTCTTTCGCAACCACGTGAGTTCTCAAGGCTATCGTGAGAAATGTTTCGTTACGATATTACGCTTGCACTGTTAAAAATAAGATAGTTTTTCAAAAGTCAGTTGTTTTCAAAATGAAACTAGTGGCAGCTCGCATCCAGCGTGGTGATGTCATTAAAGTTAGATTCGTTCTTAGTTAATGTCGAGAGCAAAGTTATTTATTACTCATGTGTATTGAATATTAGTAGAAGAAAAGAGTGTAAACAATTAACAGTAAATATACGAGACAGTGAAGGTGCATGATCTAGTAGTTAGGCTGTTGCACACATGATGGCAAGATCGTGGGTTCGATTCTCAGACCGGACGGCGCGTCGTTTCCATGAGCAAAACATTTCATTTCACGTTGTTCCAGTCTCCTTTCGTTCAAGGGGGTGTGTTAGCCTGCTCACCTAACCAGCGAGGTGGCGTCATTATGTGATAGTCTGGTCGGTCACGTGGTCATGTGATATGAAACAGATTCATATCAGTAAAATTACAGCCTTCATTGTCGCATTTGTTTTGACCTGGTTTTGATGAGGATGTAAAGTTCGGAGAAGTTGTAAGAAATTGTCTTTGCCAACACATTTCCCAAGGCAAACTATCTCTTCTTCAAATCATCGAGTTCATGTAATATTGGACGTGTATCACAGAAAACATTAAAATTATAGTTCATAAAAACACTTTCACGTCTCCCTATCAAAGACACTTTCGCTTTTTGGAAGGGAAAAAAAACACTTTCGCTTTTTTGACACAGAAGAAGCATTTCATTTTTCTATCTGAAAACCACCTACTTCAGTCAATAATTTCTTTTTCACAGGACCCCAGAAAAGAAGTACCGACATTTTATATTAAAACTATATATATAAATATATAAATAAAAATAAACGATCGTAAAAAAGAATGCGATTATTTATTTGAAAATTTTCGAAAGAGAAGAAAACAGACGAAAACATTTATCTATTGATATCTATATCTAAATTATAACGTCACGAATCAAGTGACTTTCTAAAGTAGGTGTCTTTTATGACGTCACCAGTAGTCGATATATCAGAGCTTCGTGACTCTGCGTTAGAACTTGGATCAAATGAAAATGGCGAAGAGAAAAATGAGGTTGAAATAGAAGTTACACTAAAATATAAAGCCAAGAAGAATCGAGCCTAAAATAGATAAAAGAAAACAAATCGACAAAGAAATCAACTGATAAAAAGATATTATGTCTATCAGTTTTTTACTTTGAATCTTCTTACTTCATCTGGTTCCTGTTATTTATGATAGCTAGAAAATTACGTTACAGAAGCACTTACATACAAAAAAGAAAAAGTATTTAGAAATATATATTGTGTAAAACACTAATTGCTCGTATATTAATTCAAAAGAACATTATCTAGTGAACAGTTTGGATAAAGCAATTGATACGTTACGGAAATGGCATTAAAGGTTCGTCTATTATTTCACTCAACTTGTTTTTTTGTGCTGACGTATGGAATACTGAAGAATAAATGGCACAATTGGTATATTATCACGCATAACTTAAATGTATTGAGTTTATGGAATCAATGGATATTGTGGCTTTTCTTCTTATTGAGTTTAGTCTATGATATTATCCTTTCGTTGAAATCAAACCACAGAATCTTCCGAGAAATTCTGACGCACTACTTCAATTCGATCGTCTTCCCAATGGGCATCTTTGTCTCCGTGATCTTCTGGAGTATATTTTTTATGGACACTGAATTTATTATTGACCTGTTAAGAGATGTTAACAACCACATAATACATTCTCTTCCTCTCTTTATGGTTCTCATTGAGAAATTCCTGGTTTACCATCCTTATTTCCAGGTCCTGGCTCATCTCATTGGAATTGTCATGATTACAACTTCCTATCAGACAACTGTTTTGTTTCTGAGGACAAACACTGGCTCTTGGGTCTATCTATTTCTCGACTCATTTAAATTCAATTCTCGCTTGCTCTTCTTTTTGTCCATGTGGCCTATGATGACAGTAATATATATATCCGGTGCCAAGTTTAACCAATATATATGGAAGAACGCTCTTTCAACTCTCCATCGATTGTAAAAGAATGGTACAAGTACTGCAACTACTAATTTAAAAAATAACAATTAATGCAACCTTTATAATTATTATTGCTACTAATGATTTTATGATGATAATAATGAATATTGAAATAAGCGAGTAGATTTATTTATGTACAAGTGAGGAGATATATATTAATAAACTAATAAAATGTTTAATAATGGATATTTTGGAATAAATTCCCGAAAAAGTATTTTCTCAAATGTTTTATTGTCTTGCAAATGAATTTTTGTTTATAAATTAACACCTTGCAATGTATATATATATATATATATATATATATATATTCTGGGGCTACAGTTTTAGAGTTTTGTAGTACTTTGGTATAATACACATTTGCAGTTTATTTACGCCTTCTCAGAAGAGATCAACCCGATATATTACATACAATTCGTTTTCCTGCAACAAACAAGCTTATCCAAATTTAAGATGGATTTTTTATATATCTAGGTTGCATACACGTCTTATATTTGCAGGTTATAAAGTACATTGGCACTTTATATTTTAGGGGTAGATTCATACTTTATATTTTGTGGGGATCTTGATACATCGGGCTAAATTTTGGGGGAACGTTAATTCCCCAGAAATGTATCAAGAAATGTAATCCCGACTGAAACCGTCTTAATAATGACATGAATGTCACCCATGATAGAAAATGGGAGAGAGCATTAAAGTATTTAGTAATATCCCTTTACGCTCACAGTTTCGAGCTGACAATTGTTTTTCATTCTAGCAGCCGAAGAGTACTATCTTTGGGAGCTGGTTCGTCAGCATCCGGATTACACGGCCAACCCTGCGGAGAAGACGACAAAGGATGAAGGCTTTACCGCTGGTCATTGATACAGTACAGGTAACACTACATCACAAGAGATTGTGTATTGAACGGTCCCTGATGCACAGCAAACTAAATATTTACAGCAAACTATACTAAGCCACCAGTGTCATGACCGTTGATCCAGGTCCGTACTGGTTATGTGATATGAACTAACAGCGTTATAGTCGCTATTATCAACTTAGCAATCTAAAACATGAGCATAGACTATGGATACTGTGAAACTATACTTACGTGTATACACAATCACTGTGACTAACAACTTCACACTTGGATATAATTGTGAGTCCAAAATAATTTTAGCATCTCTTTAGTTTTCACACCATTACCTAACAAAAGGTTGATTTCATTAATCTGTACCACTTTTTACAACAGTTTACTATACCTCACTGTGGTACTTACATATGCGAAGTGGACAGAGCTGATGACAACTGGGTGTCTTAGTCTTTGCTTACTACTGATGACGGCCCATCAAAGGTTGACGGCGTCGATCTAGGACATTCGTCTTCCTCTGCGGCACAATGTCTCCTATTGGAGCAGGCGTGACTGACATGACTGGTATGAGATAGGCAGATCCTGTGGCACTGAGGGAACTGAAAGCGACCCTGAACAACAGCCGCAGGAGTTGATGACAACGTCTCCTCCCTTCATGCAGTCTCCTGCGTCCAATTTCAAAGCGCTCCACTCCCGCATCTCACACGGACCTCCATGCTTTCCAATCAACAGCCAGAGATTCCAACCAACTGGGAGAGATCGCATATAATGAGAGTTCGCTTGAGATGATCCTGAAAACGAAGTTTTGGATGTTCATGAGCCTAACCTCCAGTCCCTATCTCACTGAAGAGCACCATCTTTGGGAGCCGGTTACCCAGCATCCGGATTACATGGACAACCCAGCGGAGAAGACGACAACGGATGCAGGATACAGGCTTCCTCGCTGGTACAGTACTGTGCATACTTATAACGATGGGTACGAGACTTATAGCAGCTAAGTGCCTTAGTCTTGGACTCACTATGATCAACTATACCATAATGTAGAATTAACTAACCATTAGATGAACTGATCGTGATCAAAGATGCAGTACAGTGTCTATGAATATACTAAGGTGTCTATATGTACAGCATGATGGACTGGACTGTCAGTGGTTAAAATGTTTTGGTAAGACCACAACACAATGAATTATAACCACGCTGAGTGATATATACACCTAGATGAACTGGACAATAGACCATACATATGTGTGTGTGCTGTATGTGTGTATACGAATGTATATCTACACACACACACACACACACACACACACACAGACAGACATATATATATATATATGTATATGTGTGTGTGTGTCTGTGTGTGTGTGTGTACAAAGAGAAAGGGAGAGAGAGAGGGAGAGAGAGAGGGAGAGATAGGGAGAGAGAGGGAGAGAGAGGGAGAGAGAGAGAGGGAGAGAGAGAGGGAGAGAGAGAGGGGGAGAGAGAGAGAGAGAGAGAGAGAGAGGGAGAGAGAGGCTAAATATGCACTTCTTTATCCCACTATCTGCTATGCCTACTAGCCAACACTGTCCCATCTGCAAAACGAACATGTGCTATTAAATAGAGTGGTGACCTAAATGCAACTGATCCGCTGTTAGCATCTCCATTCATCAACTGATTTCTGAATCAAAGAACACCCCCTACACACACACATAAACGCACACGCACACGCACATAACACACACACACACACACACACTACAACCTATCCAACTTAACCCCCACCTCTCAAACATACACAGATTCACCATCGGTCAAAATTATATTGTTATCACCAAAGGTACAGGCCGAAACGGCAGGAACTTACAGATTGCAAAGGAATTCCTCATCAAAACAATTCTCAACCTAAAATAAACCACATTACGAAAGTTCCAAGATTTCATTTTAAATCAACTCAAGTCTCCAAATGATTATACCTAACAAAAAAAAAAAAAAGAAAGAAAATTTTAAAAATCCAGAATTTTCATTAAATGGAAACATGTTAACAAATTCCTCCTAGCTAATTTCAGAGGAACAATAGGCGCTAATTAAATGCATAAAACTGTGCTGCTGACTGTGTGTATATGTGTGTCTATTCGTATATGTATATGTATATGTGTGTCTATTCGAGTGTGTGTTTGTAAATACAGGCGTCTGTGTGTATGCTATCTGATATCCTCCTCCATTGCCATTTCATAATGCACATGCCCAAACGGAAATTGAATACAGGCAGACAAAAAAACAACAATAAATAAATAAATAAAAACAACTTAATAATAAATATAACACTGAAATAAAACAGTCTTTCGAGACAAAACTTTCACTGGAATGACATCAATCTAAGGATTGGTATGTTTAGCATTGAACTTTAAGAAAAGTTATAATATTTACTATATAGATATTATTTATATTATATATTACATATATATATATATATATATATATATATATATATATATATATATATTACATTACATTATATACACACACACACACACACACACACACACACATATATATATATATATATATATATATATATATATATATATATATATATATATATATATATATATATATATATATATATATATATATATAGTGAGTATGTATATATATATATATATATATATATAGTGAGAATTTACAAAAAGAAAGACGAAGACGGGTGTGTAAACAACAAACAGATGTATTAGTTTAACGCTCGGGAAGTGAAAAAGTCTTTTACGTTTCGAGCCTACGCTCTTCGACAGAAAGAACACAAAAATAAGCAGGGAGAAAAAATAGAAAAAGGTTTAGTGGCTAGCGATCTATCATGGCGAATGTCAGACAGAGGGTTTCACACAGAAGAGCCAGGAAGAAGGGGAGATAATAAAGTAGTGGTGATCCCAAAACGAAGGTGCGAATGCGTGTGTATGTGAGAGCATGTATGTACCTGTGGAATGTTTTATCCCGACTTCTTTGTTTTACAACATTGAAGAGTTACATCATCACACACACACACACACACACACACACACACACACACACACACACACACACATATATATATATATATATATATACATACACACACACATATATATATGTACGTATGTATGTATGTATGTATGTATGAGAAAAAGAAAACGAAGAAATTGGCACATAGACATCAATTTATTAGAACATAATACAATTCTGAACACTATCAAACTCAAATTCAGCTACAATTGTTTTCATGCCCATTATAATATATGTTATAATATATCAGGTCATTAAGAATGAAATGTCCAATTTTCTTATGCACCAAGTTTGACAGTAGTTAACTCTAATATTTTATCCTGACAGTTTTTTGTTTTACAATATTGAATAGTTATAACATCACTTTTTGAAATACAATTCTTGGTGTCTGATTATATTGTGAGTTTTCTCTTGTAAATAAATTTCTGTGAACTTATGGATAGATAAAAAAATTCGTGTTGTTTATGAATGTGAGTTCCGTCGTGGAATCAATGCATCACAACAGCTCGAAACACCAATGAGGTATTTGGTGAAGATGTGGCGAATGAGCACACTGTACGTCGATAGTCTGAGATGTTCCGGTCTGGTGACTTTACTCTTGTAAATCAGCCCCATGGTAGACCTGGGACCAAAGTGGATAATGATGAGCTGGAAACTGTAGTGGAAGCGGATACATCTCATACTACACGTGAGTTAACAGTAAGGTTTGATGTTTCGATTCCAACTGTATTGGACCATTTGAAACAAATCGGCAAGGTAAAGAAGCTGGACAAGTGGGTACCATACGAACTGAACGAGCATCAAATGACACGTCATCTTGAAACTTGCTGTTCTTTACTGTCACAGCATAAAAGCGAACTATTTTTGCATCGTATTGTTACGTGCGATGAAAAATGGATTCTTTTCAACAATAGCAAGCATTCTGCACGGTGGTTGGATAGAGACGAAGTGCCAAAACACAATCCAAAAAAACAATGTTCACCAAAAATAGCTAATAGTGTCTGTTTGGTGGTCCAGCGCTGGTGTCATCCGCTACAGCTTTATTATGTATACAGCGGATGTATACAGCGAATGTATACAGCGGATGTATACAGCGGATGTATACAGCGGATGTATACATCAACGAATTGGATGAAACGATGAGCGAACTTGTAATTAAACAGCTGAGATTGGTCAATAGAGACATGCAAGACAATGCTCGACCACATGTTGCCCAAAGAATGCTACTCGAGTTACAAAAACTGAACTTGGAAGTACTCTGTCATCCACCGTATTCACCAGAACTTTCACCAACTGACTGTTACGTTTTCCAGGCATTAGACAACTTTTTGCAGGGAAAAATCTTCAAATCTGAAGATGATGCAAAAAACAGCCTTTCGTGATTTCATTACCATCTGCTCTCCAGAATTCTTCGCTGCCGGTATAAATAAGCTACCGATAAAATGGTAAAATTGTGTTGATAATTTAAGCGCATACTTTAATTAACTGCATTGTTTTTTGTTGAGATAAAGTAAAAGTTTCAATTCAAAATCGGACATTTCAATCTTAATGGTCTTGACATATTATATCATATTATATTATATTATAATGCAATATATATTGGCTTCAAGCTTTAGCACAAGGCCAATGATTTCGGGGGAGTGGTTTAGATGATTACATCGATCCCAGTACTCGACTGGTAATTATTTTACTGATCCCGAGAGGATGGAAGGTAATGTTGACTTCGACGGAATTCGAAGTCAGAACGTAAGGACGGACGAAATGCCGCTAAGCATTTTACCCAGCGTGTTAATCATTCAGCCGGGTTCGGTGCCTTAATAACACTGTGTATGTTGTAATGTAATATCGTATAATATTATATATATATATATATATATATATATATATATAATAAAGGAGTTACGACGCAAAAACGTATAAATTCAAAAGAACATATTTATCTTCTTCAATATATATTTCAGTATAAAGAATTCATTAAGATGCTTAAATCAAAATTTCTTTACACATCATTCAGGAACAGATATAACATCAGAAAAAATACACTCCGTTTAAAAACACAAACCGTTCATGGCGAAAAAATTTCACAATTACAAAAAACGAACAAAATTTTTAAAGTTTTAGCAAAAAGAACGCCATTACCTACATACAGGCATCCTTGTGTGCGCCCGTACACACACGCGCACACACGCCCATACGCGCACACACGCTCATGCACGCACACACGTGCACTCTCACATGTGTATATATGGATACACAAAGAAGCAAAGATCACAATGTGTGTGTGTGTGTGTGTGCGTGTGTGTGTATGTATGTATGTATGTATATGTATGCATGTAGATAGATAGATAGATAGATAGATAGATAGATAGATAGATAGATAGATAGATAGATAGATATGCGTGTCTACCAAATCCACTCACAAGGCTTTGGTCGGCCCGGGGGTATAGTAGAAGACACTTGCCCAAGGTGCCACGCAGTGGGTCTAAACACGGAACCATGTGGTTGGGAAGCAAGCTTCTTACCGCGCAGCCACTCCTGCGCCTATGTGCCTATGTATATATATATATATATATATATATATATATAATATAAATGATATATAAATATATGCATATATCGATACATATATATACATACCTACATCTATATGTATACATACATGCATATATGGATACAGGACATCAAAAATACGTTAAACACAATGAGAAACGAAAACAAAAACGAAAACAGAAAACGAACTTTTTTCGAACAACGAAAAAAACAAACAGAGAAACGAGACATTGTCGTGCTGATGATGCCTGTTGAGCCAGAAACATGTCCACGATTATTATTCCTTTTTTTTATCTCCATACAATATGCCTATCTTTTTCCTCAATGGCATGTCAACTCTGGGGAACACTTATTTCTTGAGATCATCTTCCCTTCTTGTAGAGAGCTGTTTTCATTATTTGGTAAGTGTAAGACATCATCTTAATGTAAAGATAATCTTTAGTAAATCAAGAACTTACTCTGTATGGTATTTCATACACCAATATATCTTTCTCCATCTCTCTCTCGATATATGTTATTGCATATATATGTATATATATATATATATATATATATATATATATATATATATATATATATATATATATATATATATATATATATATATATATATATATATATATATATATATATATACATATATATATACAAGGGTTTTGTGATTTGCTTTAAGCCTTGTGGTGTGTGAATATGAGATAACTGTTTGAAAAACTTTGAGTAATGCGTTTGAAGAGTTAATGAAAATACGTAAGAAGTCAATGAATGAAAACAAAGAGTAAAGATATTGTACTATCTTATATAGATTGTTTAATACTTCTATAATTTTTCGGGGGAAATACCCTTCCTAAATTTATAGGATCATTGAACAACATCAAAAGGTATTGAAAGGTAATACAATATCTTTTCTCATTTATTGACATCACCTTATATATTTTGATTTGCTCCACGCCGACATTGTTCAAAGATTTTTCTAACATTTATCTCATACATATGCCGTGTTCATAAAGGATGAATCAGAGCAGATACTAAAGATTACAAGCCTATCTCTCTGACCTGACATATTAGCAAAGCCATGGAACGCAGAAGAAGACTGATCACGCTCCTTGCAAATAATTTGCTCACAAACACGCAATGGCTCCGTCCAGAGAGGAGCTGCCTCACACAACTACTATTGTTTTCTGACTGGGTACTGAAACAAGAACTCAACACTCAAATGTGGATGTGACATATATTCACTTTGCCCTGTCCTCCGTCAAAATAGATCTTGGAATGATGTGTCACAAACTGTGTGGCCTTGGTTTTGCTTGAAAACTAGAGAAGTGGCTGCATGACTTTTTAAAAGGTAGAAGTCAAACAGTTACAGTCAATGGTGCTTTGAGGAGATAACAATTCTCAGTTAAGTCCTTCAGAGAACTATAATTGGACCACTGCTATTCTCGGTGGCCCTCTCAGACAATCCTTCACTCATACACATTCATCCGCTCTCACCAGCTATGCTGATGATAAAAAGAAGTATAGCAGGCGATTAAGAAACCTGATAACATCCTGAAACTGCAGAAAGACCTAAATGCAATATACAAGTGAGATGATGAAAATAACATGCGCTTCAGTGCTGAGCAGTTTCAAGCACTCAGCCATCGGTCCACAATCAGACTGCAATCGGAATACACAGAACCAGCAAGTAGAGCAATCCCAAAGTCAGAGTCGGTGTATGGCCTGAGGATTTACACGAGTGATGATACAAAGTCCCTGTGCATATTATCAAGATGTTCTCAGTCACCCAGGTTATTGCTCCCAACTGTGGTCTCCACAAAGTGCCAAACAAACAGCCGAACTCGAGGCAAATCCAATGTCACAGCACAAAGAAAATTGAAAAGGTGTAACACATGAGTTACTGAAAGAGGCTAAAGGAGCATCTACTCCCGAGAGAGAAGACGTGAAAGATATGCAGTGATTTGTGTTTGAGTGATTTTTTCGTGTGTGTGTGAGAGAGAGCGAGAGGGAGAGAGAGAGAGAGAGAGAGAGAGAGAGAGAGAGAGAGAGAGAGAAAGAGAGAGAAAGAAAGAGAGAGAGAGAGAGAGAGAGAGAGAGAGAGAGAGAGAGATGTAGAGAGAGAGAGAGAGAGAGAGATGTAGAGAGAGAGAGAGATGTAGAGAGAGAGAGAGATGTAGAGAGAGAGAGAGAGAGAGAGAGAAAGAAAGAGAAAGAAAGAGAGAGAGAAAAAATCCGGGAAGGTCTAGCTCCGAACTTTGCAACTGAAAGCTGTACCAACCACGAATTGCACATCACTGCAGAGTACCAAATATTCCGTCCTCTCCATCAAGAATAAGACCCCTGTACCGTAACAGCTCAGGTTTCAAGAACCCACAATTTTTAACAGTCTGCCATACAACCTCAAAGATCTGTAAGGTGTAAATGTGGATATTTTCAAAGAACGTGTAGACAAACGTTTAATCTGGGGTACCAGATGGACACACATCGGCAGCCATCGGAGTCTGAAATGTCGTCTATAAGGCTAAGCACTTTATGGATGCAAAACTATTAGTCACTCTATGACCGGCGACATAATTAACTTCCTGTAAATACATTGCTGCTCTAACGCTCAGAGTGTGTTTCTTTTTCAGATATAATATGATCCACTGACGCTATATATATATTTGCCTATATATCTATATATATTTGCCTACACACACACACACACACATACACACACACACATACACACACACACACCACCCTACACCACACCACACAGACAGACACATAAATGTGTGTGTGTGTGTAGGCAAATCAAAAACAGGAAAGACTAAAATCAATTAGACGTATAAAGTGAATATATTAGTTTGACGCTCTGTGAAAGTTTTAAATGGAAAAATCGGACTGGAAATAACGCTTCGCACATGGCTCTTTGTCGGAAGGAGGAAAAAGCCCAGTGAAGAAGAAAAAGAGGAAGAAGCACATAGTCCGGAGAAAAGCATGTGTAGTTACATGGCCGAAAATATATGCAAGCTCCTATATGTATACTTGCACACACACACACACACACACACACACACACACACACACACACACACACACGACTCGAAATTCTGCTTTAGTAATTTAAAATCAAAACCCTTGTTGATCTATCGACTAAGTTCGTGAAGATTTTTCGGCAAACCTTTCCCTGCCAGCTTATTCAGAATCCGATAGAAAAGCTCATGTTATAAATTCTTTATTTGCAGATTGATTTGTGAAATGTTTCTCGAAGATGTTGTATGTCTGTACATGTAAGTTTGAAAAAGGCTCCGACTCATCCCCCCAACATTTGATGACTAGTGCAAAAACGCTAAGGCTACAGTTTTACCGTCGAACACATCAATGTTGAATCAATAGACTCATATTTCAAGTGAGTAATGATCGTCTAACATCGAAGTTCACATTATGACATTATCGTCATCTACTCTAGATAAGGTATAAACCAAGTCGAGTGATTTCTGTTAGAGTCACTGTTACTTCAACTTCCAATTCACAAAAATTAGTCAATTAAGACTTTTGCAATTAAGAGGCTCGAAGTGGCCTGTATTCTACACCATATGTTGCGATATGGCCATTATAAATTCCTGATCCTTCAAGGCCTACAACTTATGGAAAACTTCCGCCCAGACTGATCAGAGAAACAATGAGAGAAAGTGAAATTAAGCTTACAGATTTCTGGAAGAACATTAACATGAAGAAAGAAAAGACATATTCCATTAATTTCCTCCGGTTTGTAATTATTTTCATCTTTAATGAAATGCCTCTCTTCATGAAATAACGTTTGATTAATAACTTACAGGTTATATTATGTTGATGATTTCTAAAAAGAATGAAATAGTGCTATACATGATTACCATCAACTAGAAATTGTAAGACCTTCATGATAAGTAAGCGAAAGTAATTCGATATTTGAATTCTATGCATCTTTTCCCTCGTAATTTGTCAATTCATTTCAAAATTTTAACTTTCACCTCATATTATGAAGAAATTATTATCTTTCTTATAATAGCCACCATCCTTAGGGAAATCACGTGTATTTAACATAAAGAATGCAATGAAAACTATCGTCTGAGTTAACAGCCAGCTATATTAGAGCTGTTCGGAGAAATATAATTTCTCACGAGGCAAATGACTTTGGTGGATTTGAGGCTGAATTTGCAGGGGATGTGTGTAGCTTAAATTATTTTATTTCATTTCCACTTCGGAATGTATAGCATAGACGAGGATAATATAATATAATGATATTGCCTTTGAAATATAGGGCAGCAACGTGCAATATGATGAGGATGATGGTGAAGATGGAGCATATGAAACTAAGCCATAACGAAAGAATTCTTAATTAAAAAGGAAAAAAAAAATGAAGTTCTAATTTTAGAACTTTTGAAAATGGAAATTAGATGATAATGGATGCCGATCCGGATGCAGACAGAGCGACAAAAGTCAAAAGACAATCTCGAAATGCACTCGAGTGTTACGGGGTCACAAATAAAGAATAAAGAGAAAAAATGAAACACAAACCTTACAATATTTAAAAATAAACAATAACACTTATTTTTGCATATACATTCGAAAAATCAATAAACTATATCTAATTTATTCCTTCTTTATTTATATCGATTTTCGTACAATCTTTTTCCCCGTAAGGTTTTTCAGAAAATTTTTAAAAATTTAGGATTTTTCAGTTCATAGATCAAGGCGCGATTTTACGTGTATATATATATTCGAATACTACGTTTCCGAATATTGCAGCGATCTCTTTGCTCGTACTGCTAACAGTATCGAAGTAGTGTGTGTGTGTGTGTGTGTGTGTGTGTGTGTGTGTGTGTGTGTGTGTGTGTGTGTGTGTGTGTGTGTGTGTGTGTGTGTGTGTGTGTGTGTGTGTGTGTGTGTGTGTGTGTGTGTGCGTGTGTGTGTTTGTGTGTGCGTGTATGTGTGTGTGTTTGTATGTGTGTCTTGATTGTATATATATATTTTATATATGCATACATGCATACGTAGATGATGCTGCGGCTGTGTGGTTAAGACATTCAGTGCAACTGCGTGGCTTCAATTTCAACCCCAATGTATGTCATCTTGAGCAAATGCCTTTTGCTATAGCTCCGAGCTGATGAATGCCTTGTGAGTGAATTTATAAAATGGAAGCTGCATCTAGGCTCAAGATATGTGTGTGTGTGTCTGTGCGTGTGCGTGTGTGTGTGTGTGTGTGTGTGTGTGTGTGTGTAGTATGTGCGCCACAGAACCTCCCCAAACTAAACACCAATATCTAATCGTTAGCTAAGCTTAAGATTATCTGTGAAGAAAAACAACCAATATTAACGGAAGGTAAACTCCACAAATCATGAATCTACAAACATTTTCCAATATTCAAGAATGAACGACAACTCAGAACAAAAAAACTAAGAAATAAGGAATTCACAAACAAGTATAGCAAATACTCTCTTGTAACGAATCAGCTACTGTAAATGCTTCGCAATTTTCTTTTCTACTCTAGGCACAAGGCCCACAATTTAATGCTTCACAATATTACAATGACATACTAAGCGGGTTCATTGAAAAGCACAATACATATATATTGGGAACAATATCACAAGAACCCAGAAAATATTAACCCTTACCATGTTACTTGATTCAATCCTCCGTTCAGCCAACATGTCAGCAACTAAAATTTCCTTAAACTTGTTATAAGCACAATTACCCCACAACACATAAATATCACAAGATTATTAAGAGAAATACTACACACGCTTCTTATTCAGCAGCTACTGTCTCTCATTATCTTTCGTCAAGATGAATTATATTAAGTTAGATCTTCGACCTAATATTTCCGTCCCTGTAACAGTATCCATCCAATAATACAACAAATCGACCCTAAATATACTCCTGGAGGAATTATTATATTCTCAACAAACGCTAACGTAAATACAGCTTATTGGATTAACATCAAAACCCTTCGAAACATTTCGACCAATACCATTACATATTCTGCTGTTATAAAAGACGTCATTAAGGCTGCAAGCTGACAGAATCGTTAGCATGCTGCACAAAATGCTTAGCGGCATTTCTTTCGTCTTTACGTTCTGTATTCAAATTCCACCGAGGTCGACTTTGCCATTCATCCTTTCGGGGTCGATAAATCAAGTACCAGTAAAACACTTGAGTTGATGTAATCGACTAGTATCCCTCCACACTCCCAAATTCCCGGCCTTGTGCCTTTAGTAGAAAGGATTATGAAAATTTGTTTCGACCAGTCGTTTTACTCAACCCGTTTTAAAAAGGCTCTTCTTTACCATCCTACTTACTTACCGTCAAATATACACCCACTATCCTCTACATCTGCCCACTTTCCCCTACCCCTATTTATCTCTCTGCCTTTCTCTCTTTCTCACTTATCCTTTTCTTCTGCTCCTTTCTAACATTGTATATGCACAACTTTTCACCAGTCATTCCTATTACAATTTGGTAAGTCAAAAGATTAAACTTTAACTTGGAACATTGGTTAATTTTATTCTAATTCTCTACTCTTAGTGTTGAGTTGTTTTTACTCGCTGTTGGTTGTACTCAAATAAGAAATGTTTTCCCCATTATATGTATATATGTGCGTGCATGCTTCCATATATATATATATATACTCTTTTACTCTTTTTTTACTCTTTTACTTGTTTCAGTCATTTGACTATAGCCATGCTGGAGCACCGCCTTTAGTCGAGCATATCGACCCCAGGACTTATTCTTTGTAAGCCTAGTACTTATTCTATCGGTCTCTATTGCCGAAGCGCTAAGTTACGGGGACGTAAACACACCAGCATCGGTCGTCGAGCGATGTTGGGGACACACAGACGCACAAAAACACACACACATACACATATATACACATATATACGACGGGCTTCTTTCAGTTTCCGTCTACCAAATCCAGTCACAAGGCTTTGGTCGGCCCGAGGCTATAGTAGAAGACACTTGCCCAAGGTGCCACGCAGTGGGACTGAACCCGGAACCATGTGGTTGGTAAGCAAGCTACTTACCACACAGCCACTCCTACGCCTATATATATATATGTGTGTGTGTGTGTGTGTGTGTGTGTATGTATTGTGTGTGTGTGTGTGTATGTATGTATGTATGTATGCATGTATGTCTGTATGTATAGATATATTTATATGCTTACATACACACTCACATATATGTGTGTGTGTAACTAAATATACAGATACAGAAACGGCACAGCCACACATAAGAATATACATAATGTATACATACATCCCTACGTACATACATATATACATAGGTACATACATTCACACACATACAACCCCCATTCATTATATATATATATATATATATATATATATATAGGTATTTGTGTATACATGAATGCTTATACGTATATTGTAAGTATGTATTACATATTTTACAGTAACAGAGAAAAAAAAGCACATGCGCGCGCGAAACACACACACACACGTACACACACACACACACACACACACACACACACACACACACACACACACACAAATATGCACACACTGCGTTGAAACAGCACCCGAGTAGGTTATAATGCGTCACGTGATCCGGCGAGCTGCACGGCATTAACAGATGCCAGGCAGAATGGCGACATTCAGGGTAGTCAACCATTTTATTCTTTGTAGCAGAAGCACACATACCAAACACCAGATGGTCTATGGATGCTCGCACGCAAATACACAGACTCTTAACAAACACACACACACACACACACACACACACACATAAATTACCTTTCGTCATTTGACAACGTATTACCCAAAATTTGTATTTACATACGTATATACATTTATACATACATACATACACGCATACACGGATATGTACTTACGCAAACACATGAATACAAATAATACATACATAGATACATGTATGTGTCTATGTGTGTGTGTGTATACATATATATGTATGTATGTATATACACACACACATATGTATATATATATATATATATATATATATATATATATTTCACACACACACACACACACATGCGTGCACGCACAGACAAATACACGTATGCATACGCATACACACAGATTGATAAACCTGTCTATGCATATACGCATACGTACCTATACGTATACAGATATAGACATCTACCAATATATTTTAAATTGTAAATATATCCACGAACTGTCGACAGCCTGTCTAGAGGCCAGTAGTTAAGTTACCGAGAACGTTTGCCGAGAGACCCGGCAATCCTGCTGGCATTCTAGTAATCCCTTGTTTTGAGAAGGTGATGGTCTCCCATGGTCTCCCGGCAGCCGAGGCATTACCAATTAACTAGAGAGATTGCAAGTAGTATCCGCTAAGACATTACGTGAAATCAGAGACCTAATCTGCAAGTAATACTTCTAAATATTAGCTCCTTTTTCTTTGGAAAGCCGTATTTATCTCTTCTTTTTTACTCTAAGCACAAGGCCCAAAATTTTTTTGGAGGAAGCCAGTCGATTAGATCGATCCCGGTACGCAACTGGTACTTAATTTATCGACCCCGAAAGGATGAAAGGCAAAGTCGATCTCGGCGGAATTTGAACTCAGAACGTAAAGACAGACGAAATATCACTAAGCATTTCACCCGGCGTGCTAACGTTTCTGCCAGCTCTCCGCCTTATATGGATCTATATTCTGAGAAACGATCACGCTTGTTTATTTTAATGTCCACCTGCCTTGAACGCAGGCATGGTTTAGTGCTTAAGAACTTCCCTTCACAACCATGAGGTCCAGGATTCGATCTCACAGAGTGGCACCTTGAGCAAATGCATTAAGAGAGCATCAGGTCGACCCAAGGCTTGAGACTGGATTTGAGTGGACAGAAACTAAACTGAGGCCCGTCAGAAAAACTGATTTGTAATTCAATAACTCAGCTTTGTCACACTTGTGTCACTCTGAATCTGTCTGAGAATTGTTGTTGTTGTTGGTCCTCCGTCGGTTGCGACGACGAGGGTTCCAGTTGATCCGATCAACGGAACAGCCTGCTCGTAAAATTAACGTGCAAGTGGCTGAGCACTCCACAGACACGTGTGCCCTTAACGTAGTTCTCGGGGATATTCAGCGTGACACAGTGTGACAAGGTTGACCCTTTGAATTACAGGCACAACAGAAACAGGAAGTGAGAGTGAGAGAAAGTTGTGGTGAAAGAGTAGAGCAGGGTTCGCCACCACCCCCTGCCGGAGCCTCATGGAGCTTTCAGTGTTTTCGCTCAATAAACACTCACAACGGTCTGGAAATCGAAACCGCGATCCTACGACCGCGAGTCCGCTGCCCTAACCACTGGGCCATTGCACCTCCACCAAAGTATACATATATTCTTGCTAATATTCTATTCCACCTCCCTGTCCTTCTCATTCTTGTTCTTCATTTCCTTTTCTTTTATGTCACCTCCTTTCTTCAATATTTTCTTCCCTTCTTTATTTCTCCATCTTTGGCTGCTCTTTTTTCCTTTCTCTCCTACACTCCCTACTTCCCTCCCAACCACTACCCTATTCAATTTATTTTATTTATCAACATACCTTGACATATTTTTCATAGCGGATATAGACGTCAACCAATCAGCTCTTTACGTTTCAAGTTTTATTGACAAATTTCACCCTAGCAACAGTCGTATACATACCTCTTTAAATATTTCGCCAATGTTCCATTCTTATTCCATCGTCCGAAGATTGGAAACGAAATACTAGAAGTGTCAGTTAGCAAAATTCCAGCGTTCAGTAAGGTTTGGTATATGACTATACTTTTAGTCTTGAAAACATTTATGTGGGTGTGTATGTAGGTACGTGTGTGTGTGTGTGTGTGTGTGTGTGTATGCACATAGATACATACATGCAGGTATATAATGTATAATAGATTAAAATTTTTATAAATTTTCGAAAGAATTCTTTTGGGTAGAAAAAACTCGAAGGCAGCCCGTGGGACTCGAACCCACATCTCCTGTAGACATGAATGTATATTTATATGTCTGACAAATCGGAAGATTCCATATAATTTCATGATTATTTTCCTTACTAAAGCACACTGGCAAATTTAAATGCTGAAAGAAACCACCAGCAATTAAAGAACTATTGTTGTTCGAAGTAGATTTCTTTAATCTGGTCAAGAGACTAAAATTCAGAAACATCAACAGTTTCTAAAGTTCCGTATAAAAGAGCTTAGCTACTTAATGTAATTCCAAATGGTTTTTGTCTAGTCTTGTAAGTTATTCATTTGTTAGTACCAACATACATTATCTATTTAATGTATACTTTGACAGTGCAAATAAAAAATATGAAGAAAATATATAAACGCATTAAAAATAGGCAAATGAAGGTCCCTTGCAATGAACGAATTATAGAAAACCAGAACAGTCGTATTGAAAATATGTGAAATTATTGTTTAAAATGTAAGTATTCACCTTAAAATCACTGTTGTTGCTCTGTGCAAAGAAGGCAACTTATAATGAAAGCAATGAAAAGATGATTACATTCTGCAATCTAAGGAAACGGAATAATCAATAAAATGCTTATTTTAGAGGTACAATTTCACCTTCGAAAACACAAAGCGATTCGAGTATGGTCCCCATCAATCAGCGGTGAGATGTACCTTGCGTCTAAACAAAAATGTAATTCGTTTAAATCCAAGAAACCCAAGCTTTGAAATGAAAAAACTGGATTATTGAATTGTGGCAGGTATGCTTCGAAACACTTATTATGGAGTAATATTTTTTTTATCGCATCATGGTTAAATGCTATTCAGCAGTCTCGATCAAATATTAAATATTGGTTTCAAATTTTGGCACGAGGCCAGCAAGTTCGGGGGAAGTGGTAAGTCGATTACATCGACTCCAGTGATTAAATGGTCCTTCTTTATCGATCCTGAAAGGATGAACGGCAAAATCGGAATTTGAATTGAGAACGTAAAGATGAACGAAATGCCGCTAAGCATTTTGCCGGGTGTGACAACGATTCTTCTAGCTCGGCGTCTTTTTCAAATATTAAATAATAATTTCAAATTTTGGCACAAGGCCAGCAAGTTTCATGGGGAGGGGTAAGTCAATTTAGATTCAAACATTAAATATTAACCACTACTTTTATCGACCTTTCACTGACTATTTCTTGTCTATTTAGTTTCCCAGTATCAGGAATCGTGTCACCTTTATAATTTTTTAAATTATAGTCACCTCCCTCATATGGTTCAAC
>NC_142929.1:186198064-186270564 GCF_046866305.1 Octopus bimaculoides | reverse complement strand
GGTGTGTTGTAGCTCTGACGAGTCCATGCAAGGCTTCACTTCATGTCGATATTGCTGTCTCCTTCAAATCTTCGGGTACCATAGATATTGTTCTCCTCCCGTTTCAGCACAAAGTTAATGTATTTATTTTGCTACTGTTGTTTAGCAAGTGCTGTCTGAAAGAGACTATACGACATTCGAAGGCTGTCTGCGCTGATCTCGAGCCTCTATCTCCTTTATCTCTTCTTAGATGGAGCCTGTCGATATCACTATTTCTGTGGAGATTTCCAGTTTATGTCAGTACCTTGCGGATTTTAACGCCCATGGAGTGGATTTCTTCTATAGATTAGTGAAATATCCCAAATGTTGAAATCAGTATTGATACTGCAAATGGACTGTGGGATATGGTCTTGTGTGTGTGTGTGTGTGTGTGAGGGAGTGTTCCCTGGAATACATCTATAAGAGATGTTTCACTTCATAACAGTTTTCATTAATATAGTTCAGGTTATATATATCATGCTGATGATTTCCAAAAGGAATGAAATATTGCGATACATGATCACCATTGACTAAAAATTTTAAGAATTACGTATCAAGTAAGCAACAAAAAGAAAAACAAATTAAACACGCATATTCTATACATCTTTTTCCTTATTCCTCCATTTTAAATTCAAATTTCAATCACATCAAAAATTACGAAGAAATCATTATCTTCCTTGCAATTAATGTCTGATAGAAAACAAAACACACACACATATGTATGTATGTATGTATGTATGTATGTTTGTATGTGGGCTTTGAAATACTAATGAAAATCTCGCAAGATTGATTAACTTCTGCACAACCAGCAATCTCATCATGGGTAGCACTTTCTTTAAACATAACGATACTCAAACAAACATTCTTAGCCATCTCAAACTAAGAAATATCGCAGTTAAATATATTTGATATTTTGATAAATCGGCAACAGAAAACATCTCTGCTAGATTTTACAATATATCGAGATGAAGCCATCAGTTAGCAATCGGGACAATTCAGTTAAAGCTGAAGGCTAAAGAAAAGAATGGATTACCCGCTTTGATACACAAAGGTTGGAAAGAAGATAGAATTAAAAATGAATTTGTTTATTGAATATCGAAATCGATTTGAAGTGCTCGAAGCTATACATGAAGAGAAGACATCAATGACGCTCGGAAGAATGTAAAAGAAGTATTCCAGGATGTAGTCAAAGGAGAGAAAAAGATAAAAAGAAGGAAGTGGATTTCGGATGAAACATGAGAAGTTATTGAGCCACAGAAGGGACAAAAACGAATTGTTGAAAATTGGAGAGGGAATAAGACGGACTTTAAAGTGTAAATAACTAAATATTGAAGTCTCTACAGAGGTGAAAAGGTGTTCAGATAGAGATAAAAGAAGGTTCTTGGAAGTGAAAGCTGATGAAGCAGATAAATTACTCAATGCCGGAGACAGTAAAGGAATGAGAAAAGTCTATAAAGTAATAAATGAGATTACTGGCAAATTAAAATGATCGATAAGAGTTTTTGTGTTCAGTATTGATGGGGAACTTATAACAGCTGATATAAACATCTAAGAAAGATGGATATAGGGAAATAACGATATGGTCAAAGCGTTTAATGGGAGAAATTCTCTGATGATTCTTGAACCACAAGAGGAGCTCGAAGTAACTATACATGAAATATCTGTACAGGAAATATCTGAAATAGCAAAAGCCACTGAGCAATTAAAAAAGGGAAAGATCCGTAGATTAGATAGAACTGCAGAATAAATTCTGAAACAGATTAATACATTACTGCAATAACATTACAAGAAGCTGTTCCAAATATAGAATATTTAACTGCTACCAATGCCGTGTTAAGGTAAGGGCACACTGGGAAGTTTCCCGGGGTGGGGCCTCACGGGTCTAGGGGCCCAGTTTTAATCTATATATGTTGTGGATTGCTATAAATAAATAAATACAATAGGACCCAGTTCATTGATTTTCCCGGGTCTATAATGCTGTTAGGATGACCCTGGCTGCTTTCTGAAGATTAACAGATCGGTGCAGTGATTAAGATAGCAAATAAGAAAAGGATGAAAAAGTCCCACAGTGTGGGGCAGTTGGAAGGGCATAAACTTAAATAGTATGATAGTCAGTTTGGTTGTTATGAATAGGATGCAGATTGTAGTGGAAAGTATACTAAGTTATGAACAAGCAAGCTTCTGGTGATTGCACGATTGGAGTGACCAGATAGTTTTGCTCAGATATATTATATTTGAATTAAGACAATCTTCGATAGACGTTTAAACACCTTTGATAATACATATAGATCTACTACAACTTAAAACGCACTATTTTTGCATGGCCTGTAGGAAAAGTATATCAATATAATAGATTTAATACATAGATTGTTAGCTCTCAAATAAATTTGAAGTTGGGAGAGAAATCGTGGGGAGAGATGCTTTGGCGCTTCTTTGCTTTTCTAATAAACTACGTCATTAAAGAGATGAAAGAGGGGAAAAAATTTTAATAGATTTGTGGATTCTGGTGATATTGTTTTACTTAGTAATCAAACCTCGAATTTACAAAGAACGATAAACAAGCTTGATGAAATAGGCATAGGTGTGAGTTATTTAAAGATAAATATCAATAAAACAGAGCGAAAGGACAGGAGAAATACGTCATTGTTTCAGAATATACTAGAAGAGTCAAATAAATATCTTGGAACTTTTATAATAAGTGAAAGCTCTTTACAGACCGAACTTAATGAAAGTTTTAAGAAAGTAAAGCAAGCAACAAGAATGTTTTTCAGATGTATGGTAATTACATAGATCGGTAATTCATAGGAAAATTAAATGTCATACACCACGAGTAAGAATCGTTTTATATAGAGAAATCATGGCACGGTAATCAAACTAATAAAGTTAATCGTTTTAGTCTTTGAAAGTAAAGTATTACGAAAAATGGTGGGGAGCAAACGACATGATTTTGGGAGAAATGAAGTCGTTCGAGACATTTAAAAAATTAAAAAAAATTGCGTAGGAGTCGCTGCGTGGTAAGTAGCCTGCTTACCAACCACATGGTCCCGGGTTCAGTCCCACTGCGTGGCACCTTGGGCAAGTGTCTTCTACTATAGCCTCGGGCCGACCAAAGCCTTGTGAGTGGATTTGGTAGACGGAAACTGAAAGAATACCGTCGTATATATGTATATGTATATATGTATGTGTGTGTTTGTGTGTCTGTTTGTCCCCCCAGTATCGCTTGACAACCGATGCTGGTGTGTTTACGTCCCCATAACTTAGCGGTCCGGCAAAAGAGGCCGATGTAATAAGTACTAGGCTTACAAAGAATAAGCTCTGGGGTCGATGTCCTCGAATATAAAGGCGGTGCTCCAGCATGGCCGCAGTCAAATGACTGAAACAAATAAAAGAGTAAAAGAGTATATAGATGAAAAAAAATGATAGGTCGATGCTTGAGTGACGTGCCTGGTGGTGGTTGGAAAGGTGGCTAATACAGCAACCAGTGAAATGGACAGATCAAGGTAGCAGAAGGGGAAGACCTAGGCCTCCTTGGCGGAGAAGGAAGCAAAGAAAAAGAGGAAACAATGACTGGGCGGAGGCTGAAATAGAAGCACAGAATGCGCAAGGCTTGTGACTCTTTGCATCCAGTGGCATTAGAGATGGTAACATGTGTGTGTATGCGCGTGTGAGTGTGTGAGTGTCCGAGTGTGTGTAAGTATGTGTGTGGGTGTGTATGTATATTCATTTACTAGTTTTAGTCATTAGACCGCAATCATGCTGAGGCATTGCCTTCAAAAGATTATTTAATCATTGCGACCCCAGAAGTTCATTTTAAGTCTGGTATATATTTTATCGAGACATAAACAAACGTAAAGACTGACAGAGACCGCACGCACACATCAAACACATGTGTTTTGTGTGTGTGTGTGTGTGTGTGTGTGTGTGTGTGTGTGTGTGTGTGTGTGTGTGTGTGTGTGTGTGCGTGTGCGGTTGTATGTGTGTGTGTGTGTGAGTGTGTGTGTGTGTGTATGTGTGTGTAACAAAGCAAAACAGATTACTTACAGGATGTTTTGTTACACCATCTTACATACATTTCATTAACATAAGGTATTTGTTGGTTACATAATGCAGATTAATCAAGATTTACTGTCAAATCATCAGAGACATATTACTCTTATATGTATTATTGAAAATTCAATAATATTGAATACTGTCCAACATAAAGTCACAATGGGATGCAGGATGAGTAATCAGTCTACAATGATAAGGTAAGCCAGAATTTTACCTGCAGTAAAAAATGGAAAATGCCACGATGGTTAACACAAAGTAATTTCTCTGTTGCCTTTGTTTTTGTATAGATGTTTGATGGAATAATCCTGTGAGGTATGCCATTTGTTTCACGTTAGCAAAACACATCTCAAGATATTGCATCATAGTTACCTACCACCATATTTGTTGGTTTCGAGAGTGTGCCGTCCTGACCAGGGGACTTCTCAAGCTTCAATTGCTTGATCGCGGTGTGAACTTCATTCAGCTTAGATTTATTAGCAAGCTGCTCTGTTTTTGACCTTGCGAAACTGATGAAAGAATATTCTCGTCGGAGGACGATTTAGTATTCCAAACTTTGTGTAAGATATAATTTTACATTTATTTATTTTATTTTATTTATTAATTCATTTTTCAAGAAGAGTATTGACTACCAGCAGTCAATATAGGAGGTGAACTACAGACCTGTGGTTCATAAACCTTTTGCAGATCCTGACAAAAAGCATTTATACCCTTCCCATCTGTTGCAGATTGAATCTCAGTTGTTATTTTCGCTCATCGTGCCTTTTTCAGACCCTTTAAAATCTTCTCTATCAGTCATTTTAGCTAGTAAAAAAATTTTTCGCTTGGCAAGTATCCAGTTGAGCGAAAAATTCCGTACTTATCGTAGTATGTAGTCTAAGAAGGACTTAATTTCAAGGTTGTTCTCATGAACCAATCCCGTTACTTTCGGTCAAACAATGCCATAACTTCTTACTTAAAAGAAAGCAAAATGTGTCACCTCCCTCAAGTACCTCAGTATTTTCTGGAATGTTTACATTCGAAGCAGTTGCGTTTAATTTATCCGACAGTTCACCTTTCTTATTTCTTTATTGCCCACAAGGGGCTAAACATAGAGGGGACAAACAAGGACAGACAAAGAGATTAAGTCGATTACATCGACCCCAGTGCATAACTGGTACTTAATTTATCGATCCCGAAAGGATGAAAGGCAAAGTCGACCTCGGCGGAATTTGAACTCAGAACGTAACGACAGACGAAATACCGCTAAGCATTTCGCCCAGCATGCTAACGTTTCTGCCAGCTCGCCGCCTTTTTTGTCCCCTACATTGTCCCCTTTCTTGTCCCCCACATTGAATGTCTTGACATTACATATATATATATATATATATATATATATATATATATATATATATATATATATATATATATATATGATAGATCGCTGACGCCATGATAGATCGCTGACGCCATGATAGATCGCTGACCACTACATTTATATATTTTTTCTCCTTGTTTCTCTCTTTATTTCTTTCTGTGTTCCTTTCAGTTGAAGAGCGTAGGCTCGAAACGTCAAAGACTTTCTCTATTCCCGAGCGTTAAACTAATACATCCATTTGTTGTTTACACCACCTATCTTCGTCTGTTGTTTTTTTTTCGTAAATTCTCCTATATATATATATATATATATATATATATATATATATATATATATATATATATATATATCAGGAGCTTTGATATTTTGATGTTATTGTTTATCCGAAACTCTGAAAGATCCTTTGCCACACAAGGAATGATTCGACAGCCACCAAGTAGCATGGAATGAACGAGTGATTAGAACATCTTTGAAATCACGTTTCTTGGTGATTATGTAACCAATTTAATACCAGTTCTTGAACTGATATAGAAAAGCTCGTCTTCTTTTCCATTTTTAGTATTGGAAAAGGCAAAATACCGTGAGAGTCTTTTCTTTTTTTATCACGTCCAAAATTCTTACTAATTGTTTGCTTTCGGTACTTCTCTTGCAGTATATCCATCCATCTCTTTCCCGCTATTTCTCCTTTTCTTTCTCATCTTCAAGGGCATTCAGCTTTCACGCTATTGAGATTTATTCTTTCTATATGTATAAATGCATATATACACACATACATATATGTTATATGCATATCAGAGGCAACTCCGGGTCATCAGCGTCACTCGGGCTCATCACAGATTTCGCATAAGACACATGCGTAAAAGAAGGTAAGAGACGTAATGCACACATATGTGCACTGATAATTTAACAATATGACAGAAATATAGTTTTAATATGTCTCTCTCCATTTTCCTAAGTTAAGGGTAAAAATCAAGCAACCCTGCAAAACACAACTGATTTTTACATACAGACGCACAGAATAACAGCAATCAAATAACGACAGCGGGGTGCGCAACAAACATCAGTGATGGCTTGGATCCGTAGTCTTGGAATCATCTTTCTCCTTTCTGGTTTTGAGAAGCCTAATTTCTCAAGATTTGTATTTAGGCAGTGTGTTACATATCTCAGGGCCCCAATAATTACAGTTATAAACCTGAACTTGTAATCTGGATAGAGTAACTGCAGATAAATCAATAGTTCAGCATAGGTGTTCTCTTTTTCACTGATCTTCAGCTTTATGTGAACATCTATTGGGCAGCTAATTTCCATAACTGTACACAATTTCTCTTCTCTATCCCGAATTATTATATCAGGTCTGTTGTGCTTACATTTTATTGAGGTCTTCATTGGTACATTCCACCAGTATTCGTTTCTAATATGAGTGGCTATGGCTTCTACCATATTTCTTTGTCCTCGGGATTATCCTTCCGACGGGTTTCATTATATAGTGTCCTAGCTACAACATCATGTCTCATCGGTAGATAATACCGTGATGACATTTTCGGACAACTGTTTATGATGTGAAATCTTCAGTTTGAACTCCACAAAGTCTGCATCGGTTGTCATATTTTACGGCTTTTCCTGCATCTCTATCCCCTCTGTGCATCAGGTACTTGGTTGTATTTCCTATTCCTGGATTGCAAACGCATACCCTTTAAAGTGGGAGGGAGTAATCCGACTATTGGTCCATGATAAACTGCTTTGATGATCGATGTTACTATCATCACAGAGCTTTCTACTGACATATCTCTGAATGGTCTTCTGCTCATATAGGCTCATCCTTTCATCTGATGATACGTCGCGGTAGATTCCTGCGACTTCTTTGGGCATGTATTCTATGTATGTATGTATGTATGTATGTATGTATGTATGTATGTTATATATATAAACATGAACACACATACACCCCCCCCCCCCATACACACACATATTACATGCACGCAGTCACTCATATACACATGACACAACATATAGTCAATAAAATATTAGTGCACTTCCTTAAAACACAGCACCATTTCCCTGTATGAATACTAAGTCATTTAGTCTTTATGAAAGAGACAGAGACAAGAGTGAGAAACTGGGAGAGGGAGAGACTGGGAGAGAGAGAGAGAGAGAGAGAGAGAGAGAGAGATGGTTTGTATGTGCGTGCGTGCGTGCGTGTGTGTGTATGTGTGTGTGTGAGTGTGAAAGATAGACTGATATGGAAAGAGTGAGAGAGAGAGAGAGAGAGATGGTTTGTATGTATGAGCGTGCGTGTGTATGTATGTGTGTGTGTGTGAATGTGAAAGATAGACTGATATGGAAAGAGTGAGAGACAGAGAGAGAGAAAGACTTGTGATTAGCAGCAGAAGTTCCTTTAAGAACTGTGTGCACAACTGAAAATTTCAATTCACGAATTGGACCATTCGTTTTTTACTTGAACGTCCTACATTATTCCCCTCTTCCTTTTCTATAAACTTCAAACGTTATATTTACGAATTAAAACCATTGATTGATCACTCGTAAAAGTCAAGTATTTAGTTCGTCACATCATGTTTCTGATTTCGAGACCTAGTCGAACTATCTCCCATTTCCTCACAACGAGCTTGGTAAAATAAATTGCAGTAATATTTTTAAATAACCACATATACAGCAAACGTAATGTATATATACTTTCGATAGACCAGTGTATGCAGTATTTGGCATGAGAAAACGTCTCACGTTAAAAAATAACAAATATCAGAGAGATAAAGATTCGTCTCAGTCGTGGACAGTAGAGCGCTCAATGCATTTCCGCGTTTTGGGGCCTTTTCAATAGCGCGCACTCGTAGTCAGCTACATGCTCAAATGAGAATTCATTATCTGTAACCGGAACAATTGAATGAAACATTCATTGATGCTGAGAATAGCCTCCAGATTGATAAAAATCCGGTATACGCCCCTGACGAAGCATTTAATTAACATATCCACGTTCGGGCACGTGGCTGGCTGCGAATATGTGCCAGTGTAAGGTTTCGTACCTCTAAGGCCGAAATGCATCTAGCACTCTCGCTGGCTGCTCGTGGAACGAATTTTCGACTCTCTGATATTTATATATTCTTTTCTACTCTAGGTACAAGGCACGAAATTTTGGGGGAGGGAGTCTAGTCGAATAGATCGACCCCAGTACGCAACTGGTCCTTAATTTATCGGCCCCGAAAGGGTGAAAAGCAAAGTCGATCTCCGTGGAATTTGAACTCATAACGTAAAGACAGACGAAATACCGCTAAGCATTTCGCCCGGCGTGCTAACGATTCTGCCAGCTCACCGCCTTACTGATATTTATATATTGCCTTTTTAACACAGCAAGTCCATAAATGATGCTATCTCGGGATAAATATTGCAATGACTGGTCTATCGACAGTGTGTATGTATTAAGTAAGCTGTATGCATGGTTATTTCAATTAAATACTAACTCAAGGCGTCGAGCTGGCGGAAACGTTAGCACGCCGGGCGAAATGCTTAGCAATATTTCGTCTGTCTTTTCATTCTGAGTTCAAATTCCACCGAGGTCGACTTTGCCTTTCATCCTTTCGGGAAGGTCGATAAATTAAGTACCAGTTGTGTGCTGCTGGGGTTCGATCTAATCGACTGGCCCCCTCCCCCTAAAATTTCAGGCTTTGTGCCTAGAATAGAAAAGAATTAGATACTAACTCTATTGCGTATGCCGGATCAATAATATTTTCTATTCTTCATAACGCAACTGGTGAACAATAATATCGTTTTCCAACTGGCCAATCTCTCATTCATCATTATTGATATATACGTATCAACGATGATGTGGTGATGATTGAAATAATTGGAGTATAAGTTCGTATTCTACTTTAAGGATGTGGTTAAACTTTATGGGTTAAAGTTTAAGTATATGGATAGATTCGGGAGTTGTGCCGTGAATTCATGAGCGCAATAATAAGCAACAAGGCATGCTATAGGGTGTGGTAATGTTTGTAAAGCAAAAATCTATTAACAAGGTATTAATTAATTGTACCCAGGACCCCTCCAAGCATATAAGATTCTAAACTTAACATCCGTTTGGTATTATTTTCAACAAGGTTCCGATTTCAATTCCTGCTGTGTGCAATAAAATTTGTTAGTATATTTTCATTCACCCTCTCACATATTCCACCGCAATCTCACACCTCATTCCCGCTTCGTCCAAACGTATTTCACTCTTCAAACCAGCCCCACAACAGAGCATCCTACAGTTGAATAGAAATCATATCGGACCTGCGAAAATCATTAGCATTTATTTTTATTTCTAATAAAGATTAAGGAATTTTAATGCTGACTTTAGCATATATACATATATATATATATATATATATATATATATATATATATATATATATATATATATATATATATATATATATATATATATATATATATATATATATATATGAATATATATGTGTATGCATATGTGTATATGTACGTGTATATGCATGTATGTATATATGTATGCATATATATGTGTGTCTATGTTTGTATTTAGGATGAATCTTATAAGTATTTGTATCTGTAGCTTGTATTTTTGGAAAAAAGATTTCCTTTCCAACTTATAATATTAAAAAAAAAAACTATGAAATCAAAAATTGAATGTTTGACCTTGATTTTTCCTCGCACTCATAGATTATTGGTAGAATCGTTAGAGCGTTGAATTCAATGACTTGCAGTATTCCTTCCTGTTATGTCTTGAGATCAAATATCGTTGAAGCCAACTTAGTATCCTGTAATTTAGCATGTTATTCATTTGGTGAAACTTGAAGTAGCAAATTGTTCATCCCTTAAGCTGTATTCTATAGCATAATTACTCAACTTTGTAAAGGGTTCTTTATAGTTATTTTATGCTGATTCAAACCACAGCATATATATATATATATATATATATATATATATATATATATATATATACGCATATACATGCATAAATACTGTCTCTCTCTCTCTCTCTCTCTCTCTCTCTCTCACACACACACACACACACACACACACACACACACACACACACACACACCACACACCTGTATTTATTAATCTTATAAGGAAAAGATTGAGAGTTACTTCGAAATATTTTGACTTGCTTGCTTTCACGAAACCGTGCTTTACTGGGGCTTCTTTTGTGCTTTATAAAGTCAAAAAGGACCCAAGTAAAGCAGAGTCTGATGAAGGCAAGCCAGCCGAAACATCGAAGTCACTGTCAATTTTTTCATAGTAAAAGTTGATAAATATGCACTCTGCTAAAAACTAGCAACTAATCTTTCAGTTTGATGTTGAATTGTTTCTATATATAACTTGATATGACAAACAATAATACGCACTCGTGCACGCACGCACACACATATACACGCACACACACATACACACACACACACACAGAGTCACTCTTACATTTCTGCTTCTCGAATCTAATTTTGAATATGATTACAACTTATTTACCCTTGCAGCAAAATAGCAAACTTTGGGGTTATAAACCCAAAGATTCTGGCAAATCAACGTCGACCAATTTATTCGCAAATTTCTGAAGATATCTGTTCCTCTGTCCTTGGAAATTTTAGTTACTCTTCTAACTTGACATTTGCACTTCAAAGCTACAAATATCCAGTCTTTATTCTACTATCTGCGTCGAAGTATTTTCACTAAATATAATTATATGAATGTCATGTTGTACGAGTATGAAATATTTCTGGTGGTGAATATGTGTTTGGTATTCATAATTTATAACATAATATTGGCTTTGTACATCTTTAACCTTTACAGAAGAAGAAGCATTATTGAGGGTTACAAACACACATTTTAGTCTGAGTAGTATGAAGTCTGGTTTGTACATATATAAATTGGTATATATGGACATATACATGTTAGAACATCGACTGATTTATGCTTCTACACACACACTTACATATGTATGCGCATGTGTGCGTGTAGGTAAGCGTATGTCAATCGATGTTTTAACAAACACATCCACGCATACTCAGTCACACACACGCACGCACACATTTTATTAAAAATGAAACCGAGAGCTTGTCTCGCGACTCAAGTTTCAGGAAACTGTTCGCCTGAAGATCGCAGTGACGTGAAACTCGAGTCGCAAGACTAGCCCTCAGCTTCAGCTTAAAAAGAAAAAAAGTAAACAACAATGTCCTCTGCATATATTGAACACTCCTTTCTGATTCCTTCGACAGTGAGCAATGTACGTGTGAGTGTGAGTGCGTAGATGCACATGGTCTAATGGTGAAAAATTTCGTTTTATACCCACGAAATTCTGGGTTCGATCCCACTGCGTCGAATGTCATTAAAGAATTACTTTAAAGGTAAAGGAAGCTGAAATACTCTGCTACCGAGTTGATCGAACAACTAACTTTTATTGAAACCAACAGAGAGCCGTCCGTATTTTCTTTTACCCAAAGTCAGGAACTTTTCAGAACCCCTTCGCGTGTGTGTGTAAATGAGCCAACTTTTATATACATATATATTTTTTGTGTAATTAAAACAAATTTAACTTAAAGAGAAAATAGTTTTATTTTATGAATTTATTGTGTATGAAAATAAAACTATAAAAATGCGTTTCCACAGAATATAAATGTTTTTATATGATAGTTTAACTGGAAATGTATTGGTGTACGTATTCGTAAGGAAAGTTTAACATATATAACACAAGTGAAAAAGAGAGTAGGTAAAAAATGGGGATAACATGTTACTTAGAGTCTTTTGAAGAAAAAGATTTTCGTCTTTGCACTTTTACATCTATTGCGGCTGAAAGCGGTTTTGCAGTAGAAGAAAAAAACTTGTATTTAACTGACCAAGTTCACAATGACTTAGAAATACACATCATTATGTAAGTTTATTTAAGGATGAAGTTATTGAAATTAGATAAGGGGTGGAAAGTTAAAACAAAGTTGTGAAGATTACCCAATACCTTCGTCACAAAAGCGAGCAATTTATTGAAATTTACGGTTCCAGATTATTTTCTCTTACAATAAAAAAAAAAAACTTCACATTTTTAAAGAAGTCACTCCTTCTCTGTCTTTGGAGTGACTGGCTTGAGGTCTTAGATAAAAACTACGAACAGTGAGTGTATATTCATACTTCATAGACACAACTAGGTTTATTCCTGAAAATAATGGCAAAACGAATATTTCTGCTAATCAGAAATTTTAGAACTTCAGATCTAAAACCTGAGATTTCTGTTGAAATGCCTGGCTTTTTCAGAAAGTGAACGTAGTACTCATCGTAATTATATATGCTTTTACCTATGACCTCTCAGTATATCTAATTTCATTTACAACACACCACTTTATGAATAACGTAATATAAATTTTAATCACCATATACTTTCAAGAACACTATTCACCGCATTAAATGTTGGCTTTTTGGCTTACAGTATCTTGAGAAAACCGATCGAAGACTGGGAGCTCGTTTCGTAGACTTCCGACATAACAACACAGGATCACTCCGATCTATAGCATGACTATTTCATTTTTTTCATGCCTACTTTCATCCCACAGGCAGAGGCGTTGTTGATCTGTAGATCACCGAGCCTCGCTTACACCATGAAGAATATCTTATCTGCCGTCTTAAAATAACTCGGACAAATGGGAATAATTATCACTATGTCTTACTTAAGTAATATGTTCACACAGACACACACATCTCCACATACTCATATACATACATTCTCACACTCGTTATTTCATTTAAGAGAAATTACACTTGTATAGAACACTTTTATGCACCTTATCTCTTTTGGTAGTAAAACACTATTTTAGGTGGGAGTAAAACAACATTTCGCGCTCACTCACTTCTATGAATTATTTTACCATATGGTCTTCACTGTGTGTGTGTGTGTGTGTGGTGCTCCAGTATGGCCGTGATACAATGACTGAAATCAGTAAAAGAGTAAGATTATATATGTGTGTGTGTGTGTGTAGCCACATATATACAGTATAATAAAACTGGTACTCCGTCGGATACGACGACGAGGGTTCCAGTCGATCCGATCAACGGAACAGCCTGCTCCTGAAATTAACGTGCATGTTGCTCAGCACGCCACAGACACACGTACCATTTACATAGTTCTCAGGGAGATTCAGCGTGAGTGTGACCAGGCTGAGCATTTTGAAATACAGGTACTACTCATTTTTGCCAGCTGAGTGGACTGGAGCAGTGTGAAATAAAGTGTCTTGCTCAAGGACACAACGCATCACCGGGAATTGAACTCACGATCATACGATCGTGAGCCGATCGTATTTTTTTTACTATAGCCTCAGGCCGACCAAAGCTTTGTGAGTGGATTTGGTAGATGGAAACTTAAAGAAACCTGTCGTGTATATGTGTGTGTCTGTGTGTCTGTGTTTGTGTGTCTGTGTCTGTGTTTGTCCCCACCACCATCGCTTGTCAACCGGTGTTGGTGTGCTTTCGTCCCTGTAACTTAGCTGTTCAGCAAAACAGACTGATAGAATAAGTCCTGGGGTTGATCTGTTCGACTAAAGGCAGTGCTCCAGCATGGCCGCAGTGAAATGACTGAAACAAATAAAAGAATGTATATATATATGCTGGTATGGTCATGTGGCGAGAATGGATGAGGATAGCTGTGTGAAAAAGTCCCAGACCCTAGCAGCGGTTGAGGAAGCCTGTGGAAGAAGTAAACCCAGGAAGACCTGGGATGAGGTGGTGAAGCACGACCCTCGAACATTAAGCCTCACCAAGGCAATGACTAGTGACTGAGACCTTTGGAAATATGCTGTGCGTGAGAAGACCTGGCAAGCCAACTGAGACCATAACCCGTAGCCTTTGCCAGGGGTGTAGCCAGCCCACTTATGCGTACCTTTCCTTCATTGGATACTAAACTCTGCTTGCGAAGACCTGTTGGGGCAAGTGAAATCGACATCGAAATTGAACCAAATTCGATGACTGGCACCCGTACCATTGGAGCGCTAACAGCACCGTCCAAGTGTGACCATTGCCAGAGCAGCTGACTGGCTTCCATGCTGGTGGCATGTGAAAAGACATTCAAGTGAGGTCGTTGCTAGAGCCGCTGGACTGTCTCCCATGCAGGTGGCATGTAAAAAACATCATTTGAGCATGGCTGTTGCCAGTACCGCCAGATTGGCCCTCGTGCCAGTGGCACGTAAAAGCACCCATGACACTCTCGGAGTGGTTGCCGTTAGGAAGGCATCCAGCTGTAAAAACTCTGCCAGATCAGATTGGAGCCTGGTGTAGCCATCCGGTTCGCCAGTCCTCAATCAAATCGTCCAACCCATGCTAGCATGAAAAACGGACGTTAAACAATGATGATGATGATATATAGGTCGTCAGGTCTTAACGGTCTGCCTTCTGTGAATACCCAAGTTGGCCTATGTGAATGCCCGAGGCCATTTTGTGTTAGCGATCTGCCGAGTTCGTCTGGATGAGTTAAGCACCAAACGTTTTTTTATACGATAAAAAGAGGCCAAATTTTAGATCATCCAAGGAACCATTTCATGCCATAGATTGGCTGATGTGGTGGCTCACTGGTGATCCCGAACTGAATATCTTGTAGTTGGGGTTCGAATCCCTGTATATGTATGTATGTGCGTGTACACACATATATTAACACAAATATATGTGAAATTGTAATGATTTATGGACAATAACTAACGAGGAATGAGCACGTCCATGTTTTGTGCGTGAATTTTCCGTTTGGTCTTTTGTCGAGCTTCTGTCTAATTCTATAAACTATATGAGTGTGTGTGTGTATACACACATGCACACATACTCATGCATACACACACACATGTATGTGTAGTAATATCTATCTGTCAATCACTAAACTTGTATCTTTCCATTTCTAGTTTCGCTCTCTCTCTCTCTCTCCATCTATTTATTTATTTTTCTGTCAGTCTGTAATAAGTTGAGTTGTACCAGGGTGGGATATACGGTGTGTGCTAAGGCCTGTGAAGTAAACCAGCATGTGATGTACCAGAATATAGTATGTTGGTGTTTGGTGGACTGAGGGAATAAAGAGTCGGTGTACTGAGATAGAATGAATATGGTGATTATCTACTGAAAACCTCTTTTCACATCTGAAACAAATTATCAATTCTTCTAAATAATATATTAAATTTCAGACATTCCTATAACTTAGATTAATTTTAGAAACTATTATTTATAAAATATTAATTTTTATTTTATTTAATATCATGCTACCAAACGTGGCCAATGCCAGTGCTGCCTGACTGGCTCCTGTGCTGGTGGCACATAAAAAACACCCACTACACTCTCAGAGTGGTTGGCATTAGGAAGGGGATCCAGCTATAGAAACCTTGCCAGATCAGATTGGAGCCTGGTGCAGCCTCCTGGCTTGCCAGTCCCTAGTCAAACCGCCCAACCCATGCCAGCATGGAAAACAGATGTTAAACAATGATGATGATGATGCTACCATGACCCTCTCGTTGCTAAGGGAACACAGAGTACTTGTCTTTCATAGAGGTGAAACTGTCTGCTTACTGTACTAACAGGTCCATCCTTTACGAAATCCATGAGTTAATGTTGTCATTTGATGTGCTAGAAACAGCAGTTAAATCTTCCTCAAATAATAGCCAAGTGTTTTCAGAATGGAAATATTCAATAATGTAGTCCTATATGCACTATATATACCAGACAAAAAAAGGGGTGAAAGGGTCACAGATGGAACACTTTTGACTGTAGGTCTACTAATTCAGGACCGATCTGGGACTAAATAACAACCATTACTACCATTAGGACTACTTCTCCCTTTGCTACTCCACCAATATTGTTATTTCTTCTTGGCACTGACGTGGCTCTGCTGTCACTGCCATCATCTTGAAGTGTTGCCATCAGGGGCAGAGTGAGAGTATTCAGGGCCCTCGTGCTTAACCGTTTACCAGGCCCCTTTGAGTGTGTGTTTTAGTAGAGTTAACATGTAGAGCACGGGCCCCTCGGGCAGTGGCTGAGTGACCGATGGCTCAGTCCACCCCTGGTTGCCATCATTATCATCATCACCAATCCTCATTGTTGTTGTCAGTTTAACTGGTATTATTCCATGGATGCACCAACAAATATTTTCAGTGATCTCTAAATGACCTCTGATTGTAGACATATGTGTATGTGTGTATCTGCTTCCAACATCAACACCAACATTGGCTCAGTCCACTTGACTCTCATCATGTTAATACTCACCTTCTTTAATATTGGATTTTAATTCTGATTCTTGTTATTGACGTCTACAACAATCTATCACACATTCTGGACATCCACAAGATTTCTCAGCTAGAGTATCCAACAACGACTTCTCTTAACTTACACATGATTTCCCATCAAATTATTTGTTGATAGATGAATGTTGTTGTTGTTGTGGTGGATGTGTAGTTGAGTGGTAACAGCCCCAGTTTAATCTAAACTTCATGCCATACCAACTACAGTATTTTAGAGGCCAAATACTCTTACTTCTCAAATGTTTCCAGTCCACCTAGCTGTAAATGACAAATGGCTTGTTGCATTGTAGTACTGAGTTCAACTTTTAGTGTAGGATTGGAGAACCAGCCAGTAGTCAGTCACTGGCCACAGTCCAGCTGCTGGCCAAGAGAATACACTCCAGTAGTTAACCTCAAGCCTCAGTCTAGCAACAGAGATGGAGAATCCTTTCTGGTGGTCAGTCTCCTAGCACAGTCAAATTAGGGAGATAGAGAATACACTCCTTTAGTCAATCTCAGGCTACTGTTGACTGTGTGACAAGACCAGTTACTCTAGTTGTCGGCCCCAGCTGTGGGGATGGACAAACCCCACTCTCAGTGGAACCCTAGTCCACTCTCCTCCCCATATCACCATTACATCCATTCTGTAAATGAAATTCCTGATTAAGATATAAGAATGGATTTGATCATAGCAGAATAACACTAAATACTGTCAGATGTTTTACCTTTCTACCATTCTTGGATCACCACCATCACTTACTATTAAGGCGACAAGCTGTCAGAATCGTTAGTGCAACAGACACAATGCTTAGCAACATGTCTTCTGACTTAATGGTCTGAGCTCAACTTTGCCTTCCATCTTTTCACGGTCAATAAAATGAAGTACCAGTCCAAATACTGGGGTCAATGTAATTAAATAGCCCATCTAAACACATGCAGTAGGTCTCCTTCTAATAAATACATACACACACACACACATAGGAGGGGGTGCTGAAAAGTTCCTGGCTTTAGGGGTATCATGAAAGGCCTGGTTTGGAGGCCCAACCGTCCAAGCTCTTTTACAGGGCTTAGAAAAACTAAAGGACCACTGCAATAAGTGTGTGAATCTGAGAAGCGATTATGTTAAATAAAAATCATAATTAACTGATCCTCATGTATCTTCTTTTACTCAAAGCCAGGAACTTTTCAGTGCCCCCCTCATATATAGTTATACTTATATAAATGCATAATAAAGAGAATTAAAAAATACATAGATACACAAAGTTTATTTAATAACACTCTCAGATACAGACACAAATATATACAGTCACACATCATAAACACACACTGACATACATGTTCATGCATAGAAACACACTCATACACACAGACTGAGAGAGACAGAGAGGACTTATACTCTCATTAACAATTGTTAATCCCTGACAGATGCTCCAGCAGAAGCAGCTAGAATGAAGATAGCCACAATGCCATGGGTCATGCTTTACTTGTCTACAACCATATTCTCTGGTGTTGTTGCATTTGGTGAAGAATCTGTGACATCACTGCTATCACTGAAGAACCGTTTGTACATGGAACCTGTTTGGGCTATATTGGCATGTAAGACAGACCTGATCACCGTGGAGAACTTGGCATCACATACTGAAATAGACAGAGAGAAAGAGAGATGTGAATAGAAACAAGTGGATAGAGGTGGTGGTGGTGATGGTAGATAAGGGACAGGGTGAGTGAAAGAAGGGATTTACTCTTTTACTTGTTTCAGTCATTTGACTGCGGCCATGCTGGAGCACCGCCTTTAGTCGAGCAAATCGACCCCAGGACTTATTCTTTCTAAGCCTAGTTCTTATTCTATCAGTCTCTTTTGCCGAACCGCTAAGTTACGGGGACATAAACACATCAACATCGATTGTCAAGCGATGGTCGGGTACAAACACAGACACACAAACACACATATATATATACATATATACAACGGGCTTCTTTCAGTTTCCGTCTACCAAATCCACTCACAAGGTTTTGGTCGGCCCGAGACTATAGTAGAAGACACTTGCCCAAGGTGCCACACAGTGGGACTGAATCCAGAACCATGTGGTTGGTAAGCAAGCTACTTACCACACAGCCATTCCTGCGCCTATATGTATATATATATATATATATATATATATATATATATATATATATATATAAGGTAACATATAACCAAGGAAACATGTGTAACTAAGGTAACATATGTAATCAAAGAGACATTAGAAGGAAAAATATTTATACTGATTTGCTTATTTTTGTTAATTATTAGATATTATGAAGATGGTGAGATGGCAGTATTGTTAGCATGTTGAACAAAGTGCCTCCAGCTCGTTACATTCTGAGTTCAAATCCTACTAAAGCCAACTTTACCTTTCATCCCTTTAGGGGGGGGGGGTGATAAAATAAGCACCAGATAAACATTGGGGTCAATGTAATTCATTATATCACCCCCACTCCCATAAAAGTGCTGCCTTGAACCAAAATTTGAAGCCATCAATTATGAGCCATTATTTATCATCATTTTACACCCACTTAGATGGATGATGTATTGTTAATTATAAATTATTGTTTACTAACAGAGGTTATCTGCTAATATCTAAGTAATGTGCAAATTTTTGCATAGTACCGTGTGACTGACCCTCGTGCCAGTGGCACGTAAAAGCACCGACTACACTCTCGGAGTGGTTGGCGTTAGGAATGGCATCCAGCTGTAGAAACTCTGCCAGATCAGATCAGATTGGAGCCTGGTGCAGCCTTCTGGCTTGCCAGTCCTCAGTCAAATCGTCCAACCCATACCAGCATGGAAAGCGGGCGTTAAACGACGATGAAGGAATTACAACAAAATTTTCTTGGTTATTTGTTTTTTCTAAAGCCTCAAGTTAAGCAATTTTCTTGGTTTTGCCCCATGTATGATGCTTATGATTAAGAGACTAACTGGATTTCCAGCTCTTCATGAACCAAGATGTAGCTAACCATAGAAAAATACAGAATCTACCCAGGCTGATTCCAACATCACTGAATGAGTGTCTTTGAGATTTACTGATGGTCATGACACCTCTCTGCATTACCCTAAGACATCTTCACCACAATTTTCTCTCTTTTCCAACTGGGGTAACCATGTATCTCTTCTACAGCAAGACACCTGTTCCTCTCCCTCTATCATACTTTAACCTTTCATCATCTGGCTTAAAGTTGCTTCTCTCCATATTATACCCACCTCAGTTACTTATTAACCTCATTAGTGCTGGTGCCATATAAAAAGCGCTCAGTACACTTTGTAAAGTGAGTAGCATTAGGAAGGGCATCCAGCCTACAGAAACTATGCCAAAATAGACATTGGAGCTCAGAACAGCCCTCTGGATCATCAGCTCTTGTCAAACCATCTAACCCATGCCAGCGCGGAAAACAAACATTAAATGATGATGATAATGGCAAAGCTGAACCTGACAAGAAACTGAAGTTGTTTAAATTCAAATGGCAAATTAGTCGATTTCAAAAAGTACTCTAAGAATGTCAATTGTCTTCAGTCAAGTTTCTAGCATGACCACAACTTCCAGATCAAGAAACAATATTTTTGGTAGTGAGTTTAATACCACTGCAAAGATTAAGATGAACGAATGGGTATGATAGAAATTTAAGATGTATAACATACATACATAAAGATTTCGTTCAAGTATACAGACGTTAGACAGTAGGGAGGGGTTTGAGGGAAATTTGACAACTATTTTCATTAGGTTCTAGCAACCATGTACAGGCTCCCACGTTGACTCATGCATGCTTATATACATAAGATGAAGGAGTATGATTTTATAGCACTTTGGTTACTATTTTTAACAAGTTTATCTACCCTGTACAGGTTGCCCTTGTTAACTAATGCATGAAATAGAGCATGATAAAAAGGGAATTTGGTTGCTTTTATAGCACATCAAACAACCTGTAGATGTCTACTTTGATGGCTCATACATTCATATATATACATACACGAGACAGTAGGAAACGACTTGATAATTTGAAAAAGATTAGGCTGTTATTTCTAGCAGATCAAGATACCATGTAGAAAAACACACTCACTGGCTTAAACAAAAATATGAAGATGTATACTTTGGATTGATTCCAGGAGTAGAACAGACAGGAGGGGAGATAACTGGAAGGCGGTTTAACGTTTTTCAATGCTATTATGCACATAAAAAAAAAATTCAAACATATCACTGCTGCATCTAATAAATTAAATGTTATACAAACTTTCAGTGAAACGGTGAATAAAAATATATTTGTAGGCATTTGTTCTATAGTTTCTGAATAAACTGCAGACATATAAACAATTCTCTCTCACATAAACACAGATTACTAATTACATACACACACACACATATGCACACAGAAAATAGAAACACTGATACATGGACACACATACATGCACACACACACACACACACGTGTATGTGGGAATGCATGTGCTCATGGACAATTGAGGCTGTGTTCCTGGCTGGCATAGCAATAAGCTTTGTGCCTACACATAACTGACAGCATTCTATTAGAAGAATACAAGATAGCATACGTTACAGCAACAGGTGTGGTGAAGTGGAATTAGGAAGAAGAGCCACAAGGAGAAATATTCCTTCCATGCAAATGAAGTGAACAGTAATTGATTCTCAACAGATTCAGTGAAACTATGGCAATGACTGCAACCTAAGTGCAACAAACCTCTTTTACACTTCGAAACAGAGTGTACTATTGACAACAGATTGTTTTAACATCGACTTTTCTATGCTTGCAGGGGTCAGACGGAATTATTGAGACTGATTTTTTATGGCTGGATGCCATTCTTGGAAACATTACCTTACCTATTTCCAAGCAAGGTAATATTTCCTCAAGGCCAGATGTATTTTTCACAGAATATTGGAAATGAATGACATCGCTTGTATGACAGTTAAACTTATTTACAACTGTTACAGGGAGACACAAAGGTATATACTCACACACATACGATAGTTTTTTTTTTCAGTTTCTATCTGCCACTGAAGGCTTTAGTCAGCCCATGGAGCCTTGAGGTGGAGCTGAATTCAAAATCATGTGGTTAAGAAGCAAACATCTTCACCACACAGCCACACCTACACTTCTGTACACACACACACATATAAAGCACCTGTGCTGGTCCCATGCTAAAAAGCATTTGTTTGCATGCTACATGATAAGGACCACACCAGTATCGCATAAAAAGCAACTGTGCTGCTGCCACATAAAGAAGCACCCGCATCAGCACCATGTAAAAGTGCACCCATACTGGCACCACGTAAAAAACCCACCCATGTCAGTGCCACATAGCAAGCACCCAGTACACTCTGTAATGTGGTAGGCATTAGGAAGAGTATCCAGTTGTAGAAACCTTGCCAAAGCAGATAACTGAAACCTGGTGCAACCCTGTGGCTTGTCAGCCCCTATCAAACTGTCCAGCATGGAAAATGGACGCTAAATGATGAAGATAATGATGATGATGATGATGATGACGATGACAGTATATATAAGCTATATACTTAAGCCATATAGTGAAGCTAGTTTGTTTTGCAATTGTGCAGCATCATACTCCTAAAAAGTGGCTCAAAGCTTGTGAGTTAAACTGAAGAGACAGAAAATGTGTAGAAGCTTGTCAGATATCTTTATAATTCATAGCGCCAGTGCCATTAGAATCATGCTGGCTTTGTTTGATGCTTATGCTAAAGGTGCAAGTGTCTGTGGAATACTCAGCCACTAATACTATTATTCAGCGAGTAAATAGTTCCAGTGATGATAAGTTATCTGTGTGATAGACCATAGAAATGTAATTAGAAGACATTAGATGACAGACATAGAAAGTAAAGCATTTACCTTTCTTTTGATGGTCGAGATTATTGACAGGGGGGTTCTCCTGAAGAAGAAACAATTATTACTTTTAGATAACGATACAAATAAACGATATGGATTCAAATCTAGCTGAAGGTAGTCGTAAAAACATGTAGGTGTTTCGTCATGTGAAGCAATATATAGCAGTTGGCCACACGATGTAGGTATGTAGTAGCCAATCATAGGATGTAGACGTGTAGTAACAAGTAATTATTACATGATACAAATGTGATGTGACTGGCAAAATGTAGTGTAGAGTGGTGTGGTGTGGTGTGGTGTGGGGTGATGTTGTTTAACTACAGATTTTCAGTGGTCAAGTAGATCTATGACCAAGTGTCCAAGCCATGATCACTTTTTTTTACTCTTGTTTTTATGTTCCATCTCTGACAAGTTCCATTACCTCTATTAACTACAAACCAGTGGTATTGGTCATTCAAATAGCCATATCTATAATATCAGATTACATGAGTTGCAACAGCTGCAGACTGCTATCTACATATCTATTCATCAACGATTCCCAAGTTAGTGGGATATGCCCCACTGATGGAGTCTGAGAAAATTGTGGTGGGGTGTGGTGCCATAGTCACCAGGTACAAGGTTTTCATTGAAGTGATTCACCTATTTTTTTTTCCTTAGTCAATAACGTACTCTTTTTTGTACTCAGTACCTAATAAAAGAGTTACTGGTAGATCCGCTGTCACTGCTCTATTGTTTTCTTTCTTTTCTTTTCTTCTTTTTTCCCTTACGCCACTTACCAGAAGAGTCTTTTGTATTAAATAATTGTGATAAAATATTAAAAAATTAAGTTGGGGTTTCCCCCCCCCCCAACCATTGGTGGGGCATACATTGTTTTGGAAAATTGTAGCGGGGCCTGGGGGAAAACAGGTTGGGAAACACTGCTTTATATAGTGTCAAGTGGTCAAATCTTACGACTACAATAATTGTAGTTGGGAATGTATGCAAGGTAGACAACTCTTCTTGGTTCAGTCTGCTTCCCTAAGAGTGAGAGTGAGAGAGTAAGAACATGTGTGTTAGAATACATCCCTGACACACACTGGTAAGGAATAAATGGTTGGGAAAAATCATAAAGAGGTACAAAAAAAAAAAAACCATAAACCTAATTGTGTGCGTATTTGTGTATGCATACATCTGTATATGTATGTGTACAAGCGTGGCTGTTGCCAGTACCGCCTGACTGGCCTTCGTAGGATTTTCGAGCGAGATCGTTGCCAGTGCCCCTGGACTGGCTCTTGTGCGGGTGGCACATAAAAGACACCATTTCGAGCGTGGCCGTTGCCAGTACCGCCTGATTGGCCTTCGTGCGGGTGACACGTAAAAGCACCCACTACACTCTCTGAGTGGTGGGCGTTAGGAAGGGCATCCAGCTGTAGAAACTCTGCCAAATTTAGATTGGAGCCTAGTGTTGCCATCCGGTTTCACCAGTCCTCAGTCAAATCGTCCAACCCATGCTAGCATGGAAAGCGGACGTTAAACGATGATGATGATGATGATGATGATGATGATGATGATGATGATGATGATATCAGTGAGTGTGAGTGTAAATATGTATGCATTTATGTATGTAATTGTTAGTGAGATCATGCATACAGTAAATATGAACCTTTGCATGTGTAATTGCAAAATGTGTGAGATGGGCAGACATATATTCCAGTAGCACGTAGGTGTCTGCGAAGTGCAGAGTTGTCATAATGATGTTGATGATGATGATGGGGGTGGTGATGGAGAGGAGGATGTGTTTGGACAGCTCAAAAGAACAAAAAAGACTTGCTAAAGACAACAAAACCACCACCAAACAAGAACAAGTCTAATTGAGACCACTTACCTTCATATATCGCCACACGGTTTGTAGAAGTAGGTAGAGTTCATAAGATTTGACCAATGGCATTAATTCACCAATATAACAGAGTGGGGACGACAATAGGTTACTCTGCAAACGGTAAATATGGTATTTCATTACAACAAATATACATTATATAGCTTCTTAGCTGGCAAAGACATGCCAACATAAACATGTCAGCTGATCAAACTCCCCCACTCACACACACACTTGGGATAAGATCTACTGTCCCCATTGTAACATATTATATTCCATACTGATCTTGTCAGCTGACCTACACACACAAACAAGCACACAGTGATATCCACTAATACATCTCTGATATATATATATATGTAAAAGAGAGCAAAGCTACAGGAAACCAAAAGACGAATGATCACGATAATCAGTCAGCTACCATAGCCTAGTCGTTACTACTCCACAATGTAGGATTCCTCACCAAACAAGTGACAGGCACAGCTGTAAGATGCATTACAGATCTATAGCAATTGGAAGGGCATGACCCAATTGAAATAACAACGTGTGACGTTTGGAGTAAAGGGAAATGAAAGTGTCGCCTCTGGAGTTTGCAAATGACCACTATATCGATAGGTAACTGGGCAGAAAAAATTTACAATCAATAAATGTCTTAGAACAACCAGTCACTCATCTGGGAAAGGGCATGTAGTTTTAATCTGCACCCTATCTAAAAACCTGCCTTCCAACAGTGTCATGTTAGTTTCAGTTCTAGCAGCCAGAGCCGACCAGCTGTTCGGTGGTACAGGCCTTCAAACCAGGAGGAGGGCGCGCTATGAACGAGATCACTATCTAAGCCTACCTGTCAATCAGCGATGTTGTTTAAGTGTCAGCCAGCCTCACTTAGCAACGCTATTTCCCAATCAGCATGTTATGGCTTTCAAGCCATTTTGGGTCTTCTCATTTCAGCCATATATAGAAGCTGGTTTTTCAACTGCCTCCTGTACCCTCCTTATTACTTTTCTCAGCTCTGAGCTCAAAAATGCAAACCTCCTTTCAAATTATGTCATCATCTTCCTTTCAATGAAGCCTCTAGCCAACATCATCATTCATTACAGCAAATATACATTAGATATTTTCTTAGCTGGCAAAGGCACACCAACATGAACATGTCAACTGATCAAACTCCCCCTCCTCTCACACACATACTGAATTAAATTCACTGTGATGAGAGATAAGTCTTCTCTTGGATAGGACAATAGTTTACCTCAGCTAACATTCACCAGAGAACTTTATATACATATGCACTAAAGAATTAGGTGTACTGACCCAAAGACACAACTAAATAACTACAACAGATTTGATATCAAAACCAAGAGATTCAATGCTTCAATCACTATTACTTGGTATATTGTTAGAATGCCTGTGCTGCCTTGGTTGATGCCAGTGTTGTCTGACTGGCTCCCATGCCGGTGGCACGTAAAAGGCATCATTCAAGCGTGGTCGATGCCAGTGCCACCTGACTGGACCCCATGCCAGTGGCATGTAAAAAGCAACCCACTGCAGTCTCGGAGTGGTTGGCATTAGGAAGGGCATCCAGCTGTAGAAACTTTGCCAGATCAGATTGGAACCTGGTGCGGCCTCCTGGCTTGCCAGTCCTCAGTCAAATTGTCCAACCCATGCCAGCATGGAAAACGGACGTTAAACGATGATGATGATGATGATGATGACAACTTCTTAGGTGAACAACATCAGTATGTTACAATATCTGGTGCAAGTCAAAAATCAAAGAAGCCTGAACATGGCCAGAAGAGACATAGGTTTCACATGCATTTACCTACCTTTCTCATGTAATTAATGACTTTACATGCTGCATGAAGGTACTTGGGGGAATTAGAGGCATTCTTCGTCCGGCAACTCTCATAGAAATTCATCAGGGTGGCCACTAAGGATCGGAGCAATGGCGAGCAATAGAACAACACTGAACTACCTGTGAAAGGAATGAATAAGAGTCAGTTGATCTGAGTCAGTTGGTCTGAGTCAGAGTCATCCTAGATTTCCTTATTACTCCTTGTTCATGTTATTGCTGTTTAGCCCCAAATTATTCCAGACATGGCCATCCAGCCTTTTTGTATATTCAGAATACTCAGATTTATATAATCTGATATATATTTTATATAAGGTAGATTCTTATATGAGAACGATCAATTATTTCTAGCAGGTCAATCAACCTCATTGAGGTTTCCTTCATGGGAGCATTCTTGTCTATGTTATTGTTGTTCTTGGTGATGTGTTTACAGACAGTAGGAGCCTTATTGTCCAGACAAACACTCAGGTGGTAAATGGAATATGTTTGATTAGACGAAGGAGATGAGAGAGGATTGAGATATGTGGTGCATTGTTGTACTTAAGAAGACCTGCCACCACAACAGAATTAAGATCTTAAAGCAAAGTGCCATGTAAAAGGCATTGGTGTGGGTGATGGCGCCATGTGAAAAGCACCCAGTACACTCTGTAGAGTGGTCGGCCTTAGGAAGGGCATTCGGCCAAAGAAACCAAGTCTAAACAGACTATGGAATCTAGTACAGACCCTGGCCTTGCTAATACTTGTCAAGCTGTCCAACCCATGACAGCATAGAAAACGGATGTTTGATGATGATGATGATGATGACAATGTAAGTCTGTCTGCTGGATCAGGGATGACCTGTTGCAACCCATGAAGATCAAAAAGAAACATGTATAACAGCACATGTATTGTTGTATGTCTTCAGATGGTCATAAGTTCTAACCATAGTCAAGAGATTGTAGTCCTGTTCTAACCCCTACTGTAGTTAAAGTACAGCTAGATTGACAATCATGACTAAGAGTTCAAACCTCACTTTAGTTTAGGTGTGGCTGGATGATTGGCCACATGGTCAAAGGTTCAAACCTTATGAGAACTAAAGCTATTATTTGGCCATCTTACTTAAATACATTCTACTCCCAATTGACAGTTGAATGGTTAATGACAGGAAATATATATTTCTGGTTAGAAACAAGAAAGATATCCCAGATATAAAGACATCCAGACTTTAAAGACAGGTAATCTATCGAAATGTAATAGTGATAGGAAAGACATTCAAATGTAAATAATTCCAACAATGAATAAGCCATCCCATCCATGTAAAGGGGAAAAAACAGTTAAAGTATCTCTAGCACTGTAACATGAATTTAAAAAATCAAGTGTAGTATTGTAACATATTAAATGTTAAACTATAATATCAAAGTAAACAAGTTAAGAATGGAATTGTAACAGGATAATGGTGACAAACTATGACAAAATATGTGATACATTGTGACAGGCTAAGATCCATGCAATAACAGTCTCAGAAATTAACAGGAGCACACTATCTGATACACTGTAACAGACTAAGTGACATACTGTAACAGGTTACAAGAGACTGTAGCAAAGATGACTCACTGTGACAAGTTATGTGACATGCTGTGACAAGCTGCCTGACTCACTGCAACAATCTGACATAATCACAGGATGACACACAGTAACAAGTAATGTGACACACTGTAACAGGTTAAGTATGAGAGTGTAACCTGCCACATGATACACTAAAACAAGCTATGTAGTACAGTGTAAAAGGCTTAGGTGTACTGCATACCAGCTGACTTAAGACAAAATCTACACTGATAGATATTGATACAAGCCATTTCATTACTGAGAAATACTTTTAGAGGAGAGAAGTGGCTAGGTGATTGTGAGAAAATACAGGTGCAATAGGTGTAAAAGTGACAGACAGACAGAAGGGATTCATAGTAAATGAAATACTGTTCTAACTTACTGTATGCAAAGTTATCAAGAATATCCCAGAGAATCGGGTTGTCTTCAAATTTCCTCCAAACCCAGAGGTCTCTGAAACAATACAAACATGTATCAACTTAAGGTTAAAAATGAACACATGGAGCTAGGATTAAGCATCAACATGAACACATGACCACAGGTAAGTATTGACATGAAAACATAGAGCTAGTTAAGTACCAACATGAACACATGTAGCTATGGTTACACATCAACATGAACACAATTAAGTATCAACAGTTGAATTATCATTATCATTTTAATGTCCATTTATCCATACATGCATGGCTCAGACAGAATTTGTTGAATTTTTTTATGGCTGGATGCCTTTCCTATCACCAACCTTCACTGATTTACAAATAAGCAAGTATTTCTCCATGACCAAACATATTTTAATGGAAGGTTGGAAATGGAAGACACCACTGGCATGGCAGTGACATTCATTTACAACAATCACGTGAAGTCAAGGCAAGATAACAGTAACACACACAAACACACATATATACATTGAGAAGAAAACCTATCAAGCCAAGCAAAATCACAGTTGTGGCAGATATCAGTGTCACGCAAATGGCACTCATGCAGGTGGCATGTAAAAACACCCATTATACTCTCAGAGTGGTTGGCATTAGGAAGGGCATCCAGCCGTAGAAAACCATGCCAAATCAGACTGGAGCCTAGTGCAGCTCTCTGGCTTACCATCTCCAGTCAAACCATTTAACTCATGCCAGCATGAAAAATGATGATGATCTCTTCTCTATACCAGTTCAACTACTACAATCCTTACTCCCATCACCATACATATCTAATAAATCATAGCATTTTAACAACAAAATTATTTTGAATCTTGTTTCAGACATAATGCTTTCCCTTTTCAAGGACAATAGTGACAGCTTTTGGGTTTTTTTCTTTTTTTGTCTCGGTGACCCCGTCAGTGTACGTGCCAATTAAAAGCATCCAGTCCACACTGACCTTGCCTGTGTTTGTGCAACGAAAAAAAGCACTAAGTCCACTCTGCTGAAAGGTTGGTGTTCAGAAGGGCATCCAGCTGTCACGATCCTGCCAAAACAGTCACAGAAGTCTGGTGCAGGCTTCAGCCTGGCCGGTTCTTGCGAAACCCCATGCCAGCATGGAAGGCAGATGTTAAACGATGATGATGATGAATAGTGTGAACTGTCTCTAACAGGGAAAATGACTGCATAAAAGCTTGTAAAGTAATACTGGGGGGGGGGGAGCTGGCAAAATGCTTAGTCTGTCTTTACGTTCTGAGTTCAAATTCCGCCGAGGTCAACTTTGCCTTTCATCCTTTTGGGGTTGGTAAAATAAGAACCAGTTGAGCACTGGAGTCGATGCAATCGACTTATCCCCTCCCCCCGAAATTGCTGGCCTTATGCCAAAATTTGAAACCAATATTGGGAGTGTGTGTGTGTGTGTGTGTGTGTGTTTATATCTAAAGATATGAGTGTATATTTGTGAGTGTACCTGTAGATATGTGTGGGTTTCAATATGTATCTTTGTGAGTACATGTGTGTGTGAGAGAGAGACACAGAGAGAGAGAATGTCCATAAGCATGTGTGTGTGTATATCCAAATGTATGTATGTGTTAATATGTCTAGGTATAATATGTATATGTGAGAATATATGCAGGTATAAGTGTATGCGTGTGTGTGTGTGAACATACCTATAGACATATTGTGCGTGAGTATGTCCATAACCAAAACATTTGTACATTTGTGTGTCTGTGTGTGAGTCATGTCTGAGTGTAGGTATGAGTAGGGGTGAGGAGTAGGTTGTCGAGTTGCTCGGAAGCAGGACAATAGCACAGATATATCTGTATCAATTTATTTGTAAGCCTCCTGTGTTATCAGTCTGTCAGCTGACAGCTATAATGGAAAGTAATCTTTGTCTATTAATATAACTATTGAAACTGTGTTCGTTGTGGGTTGGTGGAAATACTGACTGATAATGTGAATAATAAATGACAGCTTCATTTTTGTATTTGCTTTGCAAGAATTCTGATATGAATTCATGCGGTGTGTGTTGAAACAAATCTTGTTTTGGGAGGGTCATTGCACCAATAATAATAACACATGCACTGATTCAATATCACTTCTTTATCGAAAGTCAATTGGACAATTATCATCATCATCGTCATCAATGTCTGTTGTCCATGCTGGCATGGGTTGAACAGTGTGACCAGAGTTGGCAAGCCGGGGGTACTACACTAGAATCCAGTCTGATTTGGCATGGTTTCTACAGCTGGATGCCCTTCATAATGCCAACCACTTTACAGAGTGTGTTGGGTGCTTTTACGCAGTACTGCATGGACACTTTTACGTGACACCACACGTATGCTTTCATGTGATGCCACACAGGCACTTTCATGTGTTGCCACACGAGTGCTTTCACATGTTCCCACACAGATGCTTTTATATGTTGCTGCATGGGCACTTTTATGTGGCACCACCAGAAGGATCAGTCTTAACACTTCTGCTGCAGGGAATGGGTCTTCTTGAGTATGGCCAGGTGTCAGGGAGCTGACCAACTAACTAATTGACTGTTTAATGTGTTACTTAAACAATCAACTGGTTGTTGTTTGTTAGTCAAAGTCCTTTCAACTCTATTCGCGACCTCATCAATGACATGCTCTGTCCTTCTTCAAGGTCTGCCTTAAGTCTGTCTGAGAAATAGTCTTATGCCTATATGTATGTATGCTTGTATGTGTGTATGTATATGTGTTTGCTTACAAGGGAAGGGAAGGGTAAGAGTAGTTGAAGAGTATGTGCATGCATATGTGTATGTGTATGTGATTGTGTGTGTACACACGCATGCCTGCCTGTATGTGTGTTTGAGTGTTTGTGAGTGTGTATGCATTGGCCATCTGTGACCTCTTTATGGGTTCAGCCTTTTGTTCAAAGTTAGTATGGCCTCAGGAGGGTCTTGTAATGCAAGTTACTTAGTGACCTCTCTAGTGCCAATACCATGTAAAAAAAAAAAAAAAAGACAAAACCTAATACACTCTGTAAAGTGGTTGGTGTTAGGAAGGGCATCTAGCCATAGAAACTATACCAAAGCAGACATTCGAAATTGGTGCAGTCCTCTGGGTCACCAGTTCCTGTTGAACTGTCCAACCCATGCCAGCATGGAAAATAGACATTAAATGACGATGATGATATCACACACACACACACACACACAGAAAGAAAAAGTGAAAGACTGAAAGGAACTTAGATCAACATTCAGGAAGCCTTGTTGTGAACCTGTGGGTAAGCAGTAAACTGGTAGGTTCTGGCAGTAAAATGATATAACATCTAAAAAAAAAAAAGGTACTAACCTTTCAACTGTGACCTTAATGAACTCCTCGTCAGGCCATGCTGGTCCATTGTACAACATGTCTGGTGTGAGCTGCGCAACAAGGGTGGCAGCGATCTGTCGTGACAAGCTGGAAGAGATTCGGTCGACACCAGTTAACGGCATTGTGTTCGGTTTCTGACGATTGTCTGTGGTAGGTGGAAGACGTCTGTAGCTGCACGTCCACAGCACGTCAAGTAAACTCTGTCGATTACGGGAGATCTGTTCCTGTGGCAAACAGGAGAGAGTTGATTAGTATGTAGTAGCAATAGTGGTGGTGGTGGTGGTGGTAGTAGTAGTGGTGGTGGTGGTGGTAGTAGTAGTGGTGGTGGTGGTGGTGGTGGTGGTGGTGGTGGTAGTAGTAGTTGTAATAGTAGTAGTAGTAATAGTAGTAGTAGTGAAGTGGTAGGATTTGGGTTAGTGAACTGATGGCATTGCAGTGACATGGTGGTATTGGTTGATAGTGAAGTGGTGGTGACCATCATAATAGTAATGTAGTGATGCTGGTATTAGTGATTTGAGACATTCATTGACCAAGCTAAGACAGTGGTTATTATTCAACAATTGGCAGCTTAGAGGCCAGCACTACTTTGTAGCACCTGTTTATAGCTAGACTGACTAAACTATCAAAATCTTTTCTGCTGATGTACCACGTATGATGGTCCTAGAACTAAGAACTACAAACAGTATACAACAACAACAGTTTAATGTTGTCACATCAGTTAATAGTGTTTGTTCACTCAGCATCTTTATATATCTCTCTCAATCAACTAGGATCTGGTAAATATTGGTCCAGACTATTTCATTGAGGAGAAAGGGTAAGACAGAAAGAGGTTCAGAGTTATCTCCCATACCAAAGACCAGCGTCTCAATCCACACTGCATGTCTGCAATTACATACGCTTTTTACACTTTTACTTGTTTCAGTCATTTGACTGTGACCATACTGGAGCACCACCCTTTAGTCGAGCTAATCAACCCCAGGACTCATTCTTTAGTACTTATTCTATCGGTCTCTTTTGCCGAACTGTTAAGTTACGGGGACATAAACACACCAGCATCGGTTGTCAAGCGATGTTAGGGGGACAAACACAGACACACATACACATACATATATACAACAGGCTTCTATCAGTTTCCGTCTACCAAATCCACTCACAAGGTTTTGGTCAGCCTGAGGCTATAGTAGAAGACACATACCCAAGGTGCCACGCAGTGGGACTGAACCCAGAACCATGTGGTTGGTAAGCAAGCTACTTCTTAACAAAGTCAAATCTCAATCATCTCTTTTACCTTTCTTTGCCACAAGTAATTAAAGGGTAAAGACTCCCTTTGGTCATGAATGATTATGAGATTGCATCGAGAAAGTTAACCTCTGAGGCACAAGTCCGGGTAAGGTTGTTTATGGAAGACCAGCAGTCGCCCATGCATACCAGCCTCCCCTCTCCACACCACTGATGTTATCCAAGGGAAAGGCAAAGGCCGATACAGTTTGGCACCAGTGATGTCGCAGCTCATTTCTACAGCTGAGTGAACTGGAGCAACATGAAATAAAGTGTCTTGCTCAAGAACATAACACACAAACCAGTCCAAGAATCAAACTCACTACCACATGATTGTGACCCCAATGCTCAAACCACTGATCCATGCACCTTCAAAAAATTGTCAGCAGGCGGCTACAGTGGTTGAACCCGTAGCTTTCTTTATATGCATCTCTCAATCACCTGGGATCTGCTAAATATTGGTACACTAAATCCACACTGTATGTCTACATTCACATCTTAACAAAATTAAATCTCAGTCATCTCCTTTATCTTTCTTTGCCACAAGTAATTAAAATAATGATTCTTTCTCTATACTACAGCTTTAATTCTAATTAATTAAACAAGAACATTAATTATGTGGTGCAGGAATAGCTGCGTGGTTAGAAGTTTGCTTCCCAACCACATAGTTCAGAGTTCAGTCCCACTGCATGGCACTTTGGGCAAGTGTCTTCTATTATAACCTCAGGCCAACTTTGGCCTTATGAGTGGATTTGGTAGATGGAAACTGAAAGAAGCCCATCATATACACACACACACACATATACAGGTGCATATATATATATATATATATATATATATATATATATATATATATGTGTGTGTGAGTGTCCTCACCACTGCTTGGTGCTGGTGTGTTTATGACCTGTAACTTAGCAGTTCGGCAAAAGGACCCGGTAGAATAAGTGCTAGGTTTAAAAAATAAGATAAGTCCTGGGGTCGATTTGTTTGATTAAAACCCTTCAGAGTGGTGACCCAGCATGGCTGCAGTCAAGTGACTGTAACAAGTAGGAGATTAAAAGATAAATTTGTGTGTACATGTGTGCGTGTGTGTGTGTCTGTGTGTTTGTCTTAGTCCCCCAACACTGCTTGGCAACCAGTGTCGGTGTGCTTACATCCCTGTAACTTAGCAGTTCAGCAAAAGGGACCAATAGAACAAGTGCCAGGTTTCAAAAACATGTCCTGGAGTCAATTCATTCAACTAAAAATTCTTCAAAGGTGGTGTCCCCGCATGGCCACAGTCTAAAGACTGAAACAAGTAAAAAAGATAAAAAATGCATACTAATTCTGACTTGACAAAAATAAATGGTTTACCTCTGATAATGGCGGCTGAAAAGGTTTTGGTTTTAATCCATAACCAATAATTCCAGCATGGGATACCCGTGAATAGGACCGGGGCAGTGGCAGGGACATACCCATCTTCTGGTTTTCTTCCAACAGTGCAACACCATTGTTATAATCCTGCTTCCAGTCAAGTGATGGTTCCAGTTTGGAGCCAAATAATGCTGCATTTTCCTGAAACGTAGACAAAAAAAAAATGGCAGTTATTACTGTGGTGGTGGTGGTGGTAGGGTGGGTGGGAGAAAAGGACAAATAGGAGGTAGGGGCAAAAGAGGGGATAGATTAGAGGGGGGGATGAAGAAGAGAAAATAAGAGAGAGGATAAGATGTGGAAGGAATAGATAAAGAGTAAGGTGAGGAAAGGAAGGTGTGTGTATATATGTATGTGTATATATACATATATATATATGTATGTGTGTGTGTGTGTATATATGTATATATATATATATATATATATATGTGTGTGTGTGTGTGTGTGTGTGTGTGTGTGTGTGTGTGTGTGTGTATGTATATATATATATATATATATATATATATATATATATATATATATATATATATATACATACATTTATTATATATTTATATATACACACACACTCATAGAAGGTAGTGTGGAGTAAGAGAGAAGGAAGAAAGGGATAGAAAGGAAACAGGATGAGCAAGATGGGTGGAAAGGAGGTGGAGGAGAAGGGATAGATTAGGGTAGAGAAAGGGAAGAGGTTAAGGAATGGAGGGGATAGATAAGGGGTGGGGGGCGAGGAAAGGGAGGAGGTAAGAGTATGGCCTACAGAGTACCTGTAACAGGTAAGAAAGAAAATGGTTACATACAATGATCAAAGGATGGAAAAGTTAGAACCATGGGAAGAGAGCGATACTGCTAGATTACGGGTCCACATAAATGGATACAAAAAATAAGGGCCAGAAGGACCACTTACCGAAGCAAATGCATCTTCAAGCAGGAACTGAACACACATACTCTGTGCCACACGAATATTGCAGAAGATCTCATAGCAAGAATGACACAGTCGGATCAGGTGGAGAGACTTCATACCATCTGAAACATAAACCAGGTTCTAATCAATCAACACAATTAACAACAATTACTTCATAACAATTTTTTTTATACAATTTATATTTTTATAAAAACATGTGATTTTTTAAACATTGAATGGCTAGGTGGGTCCATCAAATAAAATAGGAAACAAAGGGGTCCATAGGTAAAAAATGGTTGAGAAGCACTGTTATAGATGTTGTTATTGTTTAACCCTAAGCCAACCCTGATCAACAAATACACTTACAATCAAAGACATTTCAGTCTTGATCGTCCTATATTATTAGAAGATATCTAGTATTGGTATTGATATATTCATTCCTCCTTCTCCAGTGAGGATACTCAACTGTCTCATGTCACTATAGTAAAATAATTTTTTCAATTATAGTCACAAAGCCTGAATTTTTGAAAGGAGGGGCTAATTGAATACATCAACCCCAATGCCCAACTAATATCTATTTTATCAACCCCCAAAAGGAAGAAAGGCAAAATTGACTGCAGCAGAATTTGAACTCAGAATGTAAAGCCAGAAAAAAATTACGCTCGCCATTTTGTCTGCTGTGCTAACGACTCTGTCAGTTCACTGCCTTTAACAAATAATCCGTTCTACTGTGGGCACAAGGCCTGAAATTCTGGTAAAAAGGAACTGGAATTTCAACCATGTTTCGTGGTCTGCTACCACAACAGCTCCTTTATAGGATCCAGTTAGCTCAAGACATCATCAGGAGGAACCACATCCGGTTTCAGCCCCTACTCCTCTACCGTTTTGACGTGGCAGGGCCCCCCACTTTCGGAGGTGTCTTCAGCTCTGGTGTTGAGTGCATGTCTTCTTTCTTCTGTTCCCTGGCCTCTTCAATGCAACGTCAACATTGACCCTAGTGCTCAACTGGTACTATATTAAAATAATGGTAGTTGAAGTATGATATAGTCATCACAGTACATGGAGGTGGCCAAACTAGTGGTCAAGGCATTTAATCCTTTTATATCTGACAACAGCATTGGAAAAAACAGCATCATCATCATCATCATCTTCAACAATTTGCAATTTACTATAGCCCAGGGCCAATTTAATTATTGCTCACTCACAAGATATTTCCGTGTGAGTGTGTTGGGGGGAAGGCGCATGACAAAGCACCTTGTACACACTGTAAAGTGGTTGACATTAGAAAGGACATCCAGCTGAAGAAGCCATGCAAAAGCTGACATCTGACATACAGCACAATGCAGGCCTGTGGCTCACTGGATTCAGTCAAACCATCCAACTTTTGCAAGCATGGAAAACATACATACTCACTGATGGTGGTTGATATATATATATATATATATAGTTGAAAAATAATTATGGATCTATACAAATTAAACTTTTATATATAAAAGAAGGAGGTGGAAATGGCACAGAAGTAAGTCAAAGACATTTCAATTTAAGAGGGAATTTAATAAAAAATGATTTTAAAAATTATATAAAGAACATGTTACTGGTAACATGTTCTTTATATATGATCGATGCCAGGCCCACCTGACTGGTTCCTGTGCCGGTGGCACGTAAAAAGCACCCACTACACTCTCAGAGTGGTTGGCATTAGGAAGGGCATCCAGCTGTAGAAACATTGCTAGATCAGATTGGAACCTGGTGCAGCCACTAGCTCTCCAGACCTCAGTCAGACCATCCAACCCATGCCAGCATGGAAAACAGATGTTAAACGATGATGATGTTGATGATGATGACAATACACACACACACATATATACCTGTTATCTATATATATATATGGTAATAAATACATAATTAATGCTGTCTAAACTAGGCTTTTTAACTGTTCTATATCAAAGCTTTCATGTATGCATGAAATGGTGGGGCAGGAGGGATGTCTTAGTACAATTATTTTAAATAACTGAATGCATGTCTTTTCTAGAGATAACCACTTGACTTGAAATTGAAGTGAAACCTGATTCATATTTTTTATTATCAATTAGACCAGTGATTCTCAAATGAGGTCCATATAAGATTTTTGGGGGTCCATGAAACAAAATGATAAATTGGGGATCCACATTCGATCTTAAAGGACCCCTGAAAAATTTTAATTGAAATGTATGTATTGGTATGCATTGCAAGAAACAACTAGGTTTCTTTCTCTAACATTTTACATAATTAAACCTTACACAAGATAATGTGTGATTTTGGGGGGTTTCACGTAACAAAATAGTAAACTGGGTATCCAAAGCAGTATTTTAAGGGCCCCTGAAAAAATTTTGATTCAGATGTATGCATTGGTATGTATTACAAGAAAGAGCCTAGGTTGCATTCTCTAACATTTTACATAGCTCAACCTACACAAATTGTGTGGAAAACAAAACAGGAATTTAAACGTCGAATGGCTGAGGGGGTCCACCAGAATAAAATAGTAATCAAAGGGGTCCATAGATAAAAAATGGTTGAGAACCCTTGAATTAGATAAACTCAATAAAACAGAATAAATTAGCCTTGCTCAAGAGCATAGCACACAGCAGTAATAGTATTTGAAATGATGACCATGAGGTCAGTAGTAACAGCCAAGGTAGTCAATGCTTATTGTCAGAAATTCAATGTTGTATTTCTATAGAAAAAAAGCAGAGTATTATCTTTGAATTTTTAATTGTCTCTGTCATTGGTCTGCAGCCATGCTGGAGCACCACCTTGAAGGGTTTTAGTCAAACAAACTGACCCTAGTACTAATGTCTTTTCTTAAGTCTGGTACTTATTCTATTGGTTCCTTTTGCTGAACTGTTAAGTTGCGGGGGATGCAAGCAAATCAATACCAGTTATCAAGTGGTGCTGAGAAGGGTAACGAAGACACTCACACACACATGCATGCATACATACACGCACACTCACACACACACACAGAAACATATACACACAAATACACACACACACACACACACAGAGAAACATATACACACACAAACACACAACATTTACTCTAAAAGCATTGGTTGGCCCAGACCTATAGTAAACGACACTTGCCCAAGGTGCTGCACAGTAGAACTGAACCCAAAAACCATGTAGCTGCAAGGCGAGCTTCTTAACCACATGGCCATGCCTGTACCTGTTGAAAATGCTGAATTTAGTTTTACCTGTGAAGTGAAGAATACGAAAGAATAGTGATGTGAGTATGGAGCAGGCTTTGATGAGCATTGCATTGGTGGAAGCGGGCGGCAACCCGATGGCAATAAGAAGCTTCAAAGTCATCGCACATACAGACAGATCAGGATAGTTCAGGTGTTCCATGAATGTTTCATAGTGGTGATGAATGTTAGACACAAGCTGTGATCTGTGGATAAACAATAGTATATACGTATAACAGCAGTAACTGCAACATGACAACATATCTTTTTATCAATTTATTTGTTTCAATCATCAGACAGCTGCCATGCCAAGGCAACGCCTTGAAAAATTTGAACGAATCCACCCCAGTATTTTTTTTTTTAAACCTGGTACTTATTGTATCAGTCTCTTTTGCCAAACTGCTAGGTTACAGGGATGAAAACAAACCAAGGGCAGTTGTCAAGCAGTAGTGGGGAACAAACACAGACACAAAGACACTAACACATAGATATACATACAATGGGCTTCTTATAGTGTCTTTTCTCTTTTTTTATTGCCCACAAGGGGCGAAACATAGAGGGGACAAACAAGGACAGACAAAAGGATTAAGTCGATTAGATCGACTCCAGTGTGTAACTGGTACTTAATTTATCAACCCCAAAAGGATGAAAGGCAAAGTCGATCTCAGCGGAATTCGAACTCAGAACGTAACAGCAGACAAAATACAGCTAAGCATTTTGCCCGGCGTGCTAACGTTTCTGCAAGTTCGCCGCCTTAGTTTCTTATAGTTTCTGTTTACCAAATCCATTCACAAGGCTTTGGTCAACCTGAGACAATAGTAGAGGACACTTGGCCAGGGTGCAATACAATGGAATTGAGCCTGGAACCATGTGGTTGGGAAGCAAAACTTCTTACCACACAGCCACTCTTACGCCTATGTACGGAAACTTCACACAGTATTTTTGTTTAGTTACAAAATGGTGTTTGTTATATTGTTGTTTAACCCCTGGCTCAAGCCTGACTGAATAAACCAATATATGACTGATGAGATGAGAAAGGAGTGAGACACCCGGTGCCTCGCTGTACTCAAGAAAACCCATCCATCACTGTAGAAGTTGTTAAGGCCACATTCCTTGATGAAGAGGATTCGCCTGCAAGTGTCCTGTACCAGTGCCATGTTAAATGCACCGAGCACACACTGTAAAGTGGTCGGCATTAGGAAGGGCATTCAACCATGGAAACCAAGCCAAATCAGACGGGAACCTAGTGCAACTTTCTGGCTTGCCAGCTCTGATCAAACCATTCAACCCAGCATGGTCCAACTTAGCATGGACAATGGATGTTAAAGGATGATGAAGATGATGATGATCAAAGATGTTACCAACCACGACCACCCCATTTTATATCAGATAGAGTATCTGTTATCCAATGAATCAATGTCTAGTATGTGACAATAGCGGACGGTAGTTACAGTAAAGGTGAGTGGTAGAGGTAGGTGGTGATGTTTGGAGATGGCAGGTACAGTAGAGGTAGGAGGGTAGCTACAGGTAGAGCAGAAAGATTGAATACTTAGATAAAATGTTTTGTAGACTTATCAAACCTACGCCAAAATATGCATTGTATTTATGTGTGTATAAGTTGCACCCCAATTGTTTCAGTTAAAATCCAGTATATCATCATCATCGTTTAACGTCCGCTTTCCATGCTAGCATGGGTTGGACGATTTGACTGAGGACTGGTGAACCAGATGACTACACCAGGCTCCAATCTGATTTGGCAGAGTTTCTACAGCTGGATGCCCTTCCTAATGCCAACCACTCCTTGAGTGTAGTGGGTGCTTTTACGTGCCACCCGCACGAAGACCAGTCAGGCGGTACTGGCAATGGCCATGCTCAAAATGGTGTATTTTACGTGCCACCCACACAGGAGCCAATTCGGCGGCACTGGCAATGATCTCGCTCGAATGTCTTTACACATGCCATCCGGCACAAGTGCCAGGAAGGCGATGCTGGGCACAGGTGGCATGATGATTTCGCTTTCGCTTGTCCCAATAAGTCTTTGCAAGCCGAGTTTCGTGTCCAATGAAGGAGACGACGTTGGCATGGGTGCCAGTCATTGGATTTAATTCGATTTCGATTTCACTTGCCTCAACAGGTCTTCACAAGTGGAGTTTAGTGTCCAATGAAGGAAGGTACGCATAAGTGGACTGGCTGAGGCCTTAGATTTAGGTCTCACTTGGCTTGCCGGGTCTTCTCACGCACAGCATATTTTCAGAGGAGCAACGCAATTTATACACAAGTAAATACAGTATATATTAAAGTTGCCAATGATGAAGATGATGATGATAATAAAGATAATAGTGGTGGTGGTGGTAGTGGTAATGACAGTGGTGGTGCTGGCAATGACAATGATGATGGTGGTAGCAATGATGCTGTTGGTGTCCATGCCAACAAGCTGTCATCACAGAAGTTGAACTTATCCAGATTAGAAAAAAAAAGTAGGTGTCACGTTCATGACTTATTGGGTGTCAAAGAATTTTATTTTACTTACCGACAGAGGGCAGCACCTTGGTGTGGTAAGTTCCTCTCCCACTGAACCAGATGGAGAAGATTCCGTAGTAAACTCAGTCGGTTGATGTTCTGTTCTTCTTTGGTTTGTAGTGAATCCACTATATGGGATAATGTCCACTGAAGAATGTCCACATCACCGATCTCAACCTCTTTCTGCATTTGTAGGAACTTAACAAGCTGAAGAAAGAATAGAATCAACAATAGAGTGCATGGATTCACAAATTAGCTGACAACAGAGTAACAAGTTACACAGACATACATACATATAAACTAAGGAAAAAATTTCCTTCAAAGAGGTGTGTATTAGATTGTCAATTGAATCCCTCTATTTAATTTGTTTATATATATATATATATATATATATATATATATATATATATATATATATGTATATATATATATATATACTCTTTTACTTGTTTCAGTCATTTGACTGTGGCCATGCTGGAGCACCGCCTTTAGTCGAGCAAATCGACCCCGGGACTTATTCTTTGTAAGCCTAGTACTTATTCTATCGGTCTCTTTTGCCGAACCGCAAAGTGACGGGGACATAAGCACACCACCATCGGTTGTCAAGCAATGCTAGGGGGACAAACACAGACACACAAACACGCACATATATATATATATATATATGTACACATATATACGACGGGCTTCTTTCAGTTTCCACTCACAAGGCTTTGGTCAGCCCGAGGCTATAGTAGAAGACACTTGCCCAAGCAGTATTTCGTCTACCAGTATATTGTTCTGAGTTCAAATTCCGCTGAGGTTGACTTAACCTTTCATTCTTTCAGGGTCGATTAAATAAGTACCAGTTACACACTCGGGTCGATGTAATTGACTTAATCCCTTTGTCTGTCTTTGTTTGTCCCCTCTATGTTTAGCCCCCTGTGGGCAATAAAGAACAAAATAGTAAAAAGCACCCAGTCCACTCTGTAAAGTGGTTGGTGTTAGGAAAGGCATCCAGCCATAGAAACCATACCAAAGCAGACAGCAGAGCTTGGTGCAGTCTTCTGACTTACCAGTTCCTGTGGAGTCATCCAACCCATGCCAGCATAGAAAGTGACTGTTGAATGATGATAATGATGCTCATATATATATATAGGCACAGGAGTGGCTGTGTGGTAAGTAGCTTAGGACTGAACCCGGAACCATGTGGTTGGTAAGCAAGCTACTTACCACAGAGCCACTCCTGCGCCTATATGGGAATAATTTACAACCTTCTATGCCAATAAACAATTATTGTTACTGAAAGTTGTTTTTTATACCTTCTACAAACTGCTCAAAGCTTACCAACTTCCTACACCTTGATCCTTGGATCTTACCTTTACACACACACACACACACACACGAGACATGGTTACAACAGCTGTGGTGATAGTAGTAATGCTTGTGGTGGATGGTTGTGGCCACATAGGTGTTAAGTAGAAGTTTACCTGAGATGGGTGTTTAGCCTCAACCAAGAGAACCGCGAGAGATTCACAAGTCCCTTTGGAACATCCATATAATGCTGTACAGGTCAACAGTTTCAGGTACCATTCACTCCTGGAATTGAAGGGGAAAAAAAATTCATGATTAACAAGATAATGACCAATGAAATCATAGAGAGATGCCTGAGTGGTCAACATAGACATTTTCAAAGGAAACATATAATAAACAATTAACACTATGGTGTAACCAGCCCACTTAGGCGTAGCTCTCTTTCATTGGACACTAAACTCTGCTTATGAAGACCTGTTGAGGAAGTGAAATTGAAATCAAATTCAATGACAGCACCGCATGACTGGCATCCATGCTCGTGGAGTGCTAAGAGCACCATCTGAGCGTGATCATTGCCAGGGCCGCTGACTGGCCCCGTGCCGGTGGCACGTAAAAAGCACAATTTGAGTGTGATCAATACCAGCATTGCCTCACTGGCCCTCGTGCCGGTGGTACGACATAAAAGCATCTGTTACACCCTCCGAGTGGTTGGCGTTAGGAAGGGCATCCAGCTGTAGAAACTCTGCCAGATCAGATTGGAGCCTGGTGTAGCCATCTGGCTCACCAGTCCCCAGTCAAACCGTCCAACCTATGCCAGCATGGAAAGCGGACGTTAAACGATGATGATGATGATGATGATGATGATTATACACACAACAACAACAAGTTCTTAATCTGTTCCATAATCCCTTAAGGCTGCTGGAATCTCACTGAAAACATCTTTGTGTGATATACGGTGGCATATGTGATGTTAAAAGATCCCTTTTATTTCCGACTTGTACAGTAAGATTTGAATTGTGCACTGAAGATAATTAAAAAGGCTCAATACTATACTACTGCCATAGTAATATCTACATTCAGCTCGATAGATTGGGTTGTGGATGAAGTATAGTTAAAGAAACTTGCTCAAGGTTCCATGCAGTGTGACTGGACCAGAACCATGTGGTGGGGCAGCAATGACAGCATATAAACTCTTAAGTCTGAGAATAGGGGTTGCAGCGGTGCAAGTCATCATCATCATCATCATCATCATCATCATCACACATTTAATGTTGGTTTTCCATGCTGGATTGGGTTGGACGACTTGGCAGGAACTGGCAAGTCCAGGAGCCACACCAGGTTCCATTGTCTGCTTTGGCTTGGTTTCTACAGCTAGATGCCATTCCTAATGCCAACCACTTTACAGTGTACTGGGTGCCCTTTATATGACACCATCACCAGGGTCTTTTACATGGCACTGCAGCTGCTAAAATTTTTGTAGGGTAATGAAAATACCTTACGAATGAGAACCCAGGTTTGAAATTTCCCCAAGACACCTGATGAAGGCTGGAGGGTATATCAGCCGAAACGTTGTGTTAACAACAAACAAGATGAGGACAAATATCCATCAAATGTAAATAATGTACATAACTCCTCATCTCTTAAATATAGAACTGTAATGAAAATGCTTTGAACATCCTGTGTTGGACTTGGGTTTGTATCCCTTAAGCAAATTTCATTCTTGCACTTATGTATAAACTCTTGATTCTGTAGTTAGAACCTGAACACTGTCTATATGGACACCAGAAGAACTAAAAGGAATTGTAACTCACAGACAACCACACTATACCTTTCTTCAATATTATAATATTATAAACCACTGCATGCTGCAGTGCACAGTGTAGTCTCACTATAGCATGTACAGTAGTGTGGATGCATACAGTGTAGTCCACACTGTGGGGAGTATAGTGTAGTATTCATTGCGAAGTGTACAATGTAGTCCTTACTTTGGAGTATACAGTGTGGTCCTCAATGTGGAATTTTACAAAGTAGTCATTATGTAGGCATATGTACAGTAAATTTGGAGTACTGAGTCTGTAGATCGGAATTGTTTAATCAATTACTATATGCCATATGTCTGCTGGATCAGAGTTGGCCTGGTGTTACACAACAACAACATTACTGAGCTTTTCGATCAGGGCCAACCTAGAGCAACATAGCAACAACCGCAATCACACACAACAATAAATCACATATCTATATCACAACTGACCTTTGACCTGTACTGTTGAGAAAATCTCTTGCCAAAGCAGCCTGACACTTGGACAGGGAATTTAACAGGGGCACTTCCATGATTTTGTTCTCTTGCTTCAAGAAGACAACTTTTTGGAGTTCAGAACACAGATGATTCTAGAAAATTAGACAACAACAACAACAGTTAGCTTCTGTGAGAAAAACACCATCACCATCAATAAATACATACTGTGGCTTTACAAGAGTTTTAAATTCTGGCTTATATATTGTATTTAAATTAAAAATGTTCATATTTATTTATTGATATGAAGTCGAAGGGCAGTACCCACCCACTAACCCCTACTGCTACCTGAGATATGAAGATAACTGGGTGAAGCTAAGATAGTTAATGACTTCAAGACAGTAAGATAAAACACTTATGTACTCTCTGTACTTCTTAAATTTAATATATCATCACTGAGTACATTAGTTTCTCAGTATGTACTCAGGTCTACTTCAGAGTACACTCGTCTGCTTGGGAGTATACTGATCTATCTGGAAGTATACTGGTCTACTTGTATGTACATTTGTCTATCTGTGTGTATATTCATTTAACCATGTGTGTACATTAGTTTATATACATCAGTTGGTTTGAGTGTACAGTGGTCCATATGTGTACATCAATATCCTTGTCAGAGTATCAGTCTATCTGTATGTACACTAGTCTACATATACGCAAATGAATATCAGCAGAAACTCCACAAAAGGAAGACAAGAAGCATATGAAATACAGAATAAGATTATCTATAAAGTTTAACAAGACCTTAATGACCAAAGGACAATGTTAGTAAAACTGAACTTCATTGAAAAGATCTATCATTATAGAGAATAGAGTTCTGTGTCTGCTGTGAATGCACAACAGCAGTAACAGGATGACAACTGTATCAGAACAATATTAAAACAATACACCACCCAGCACTAGAATCATAACACTACATCATGAAACAGCAATGAAATGACATAGTCATAACTAAGGATAAAAACTGGGATTGTCTCAGTTGACTGAGGACTCAACTTTAATTCTAAGGAATGCTAACTGAACTTTCAGTCAAGAGATAGAAATAAAATGGTATTTAGAACTATGAAGAGAGTTGACTTACCAGGAAATATTTACAGACTTGTTGTACCTCATTACAGCAGGTTTCCTCTTCCATAGCCCCTGTAAACAAACAGATAAAATTTTAATTGAGTATCACCACCAGTTTTTGACAACTTGCGTTGGTACTGGGCATTCCATCACCCATGTGTTAAATTCAACAACAGCTGCAGAACCATTGTTCTATATCAGAGTTTTGGCAGGACAGAGTCCTTATCTTAGGTTAGTGCCCAGATGATGACTTGCCTAGCTGTCTCAGAATCCAGCGACCTGTAGCCCTGACCAACTAGAGGAGGTCCTATTGGATTACTCATTGCTCATTTTCTGCATCCAACCAATGCTGAAGGCCATCCAAAACATCAAGAGGTAGCAGCCATTGAGAAACTTGGTCTTGGATTTAATGAGGCTCCAAATTGCACAAATGCAAAGGAATGTATAGCTCATCCATTATGATTCCAGCTGACAAAGGATTAACCAAGCAAATTAAAAAAACACCTACATTCCAAATACAGAAGATTAAGATATAGTTCTTCCTGAAGTTTCTGGAAAAATACTCCTATATCTTAGTTTGATAAGAAGGCATTGGGAATAACGCAGCATAGGACCATTAACAATGGGGCAATAACAACCAGTGGTGTAACATTACATGACTGTTTGGGTTCAGTGAAAGCTTCTTAACCAATGAGAGGATTTAAATAGGGAGTATGGGAGATTATTTTTATGAGCCAGGAGAAGGGAGTATGTAGATACTCAACAGGTCAAAAATAGCAACTAAAACTCCTATCAACAAATATCTTATTGTTTTTAAAACAATAGAACAGGGGTTTTCAAACTTTTTGACTTGCGGACCCCTTTATATTTCAGGCTTTACCTTAGGGACCCCTTTATAAACGCTTATGAAATTTATACATAAATATTTGCTTAAAATAACAGATATTTTTACATTTATTTATTTAACAAATAGGTTTATTGTCAATTAAAAGGTTTCGATTAAAAAACATATATAAAATCAAATTGTCCATAAAAAGTATTTGCTGTCCACGGCCCCCCTGTCTTGTCCTCGCGGACCCCCTGTGGTCCGCGGACCACAGTTTGAAAACCCTTGCAATAGAAGACATCTAAAGATAGTATGTCCCAAATAAGGATGGAACAATCAGAGTCATACCACTGAGTGATCCAGTAACAGAATTTGATAAAGGGTCAAAAAAAAAAAAATGAACTGGACATTCTATATCTACTTATCAGTGCAATATTTTAATCACAATGAATAATAGTTCAATCAATGATGGAGCTCACTGTCAAACACTCCAATAGTATAATGTGTCATCAAAAACAACAGTGCTGCCAGCCTACATACTGACCAAACAGTAATGAGATGTGGCACTGAATGTAACACCACCACCGGGCTACACACACAGTGGACAAAATGAGACTGTGAGATCATAATTTTATCGTGTCAGAAATATTCCATCAATGTTTTAAGCAGTGGTTCCCAAACCTTTTCGGGTTGCAGCCCCCTTGACACCCAGGCTACACACCTAGCACCCCCATCCCAACTAACCATCACAAACATAGACCTCTTTCTGAAGTAAATTTAAAGCAACCGTATTTCACAAATAAAACTTAAACCTAATGAACCCATTATTCTGTTGTTTTTACATGAAGCACTACCCAATTATCATCTCACTTTTCTTCAACACCCCTTTGAAACTTTCCACTACCCCCAGGGAAGTAATACCACCCACTTTGGGAACCTGCTTTAAAGAATCAAATATTTATTGGTGGGTCTAAGCAACATATTGGTATTTGTCAACAAAATAAAGGCATGGAATATCTAGTCACAGTTAGACAATGGAGCAAATACCTACATACCATTTTGGTTTACTCAATCAAGACTGACAAAACTCCACACAACATGACCAATCAGAAAGCAGAAAAGTCATTGCTCTCATCATGATCAACTGTCAACCCTTTCAACCTAAATTAAGCATCTCCAGTGTTAATCGTACCCAAGTCCTAATTATCAAATAGAATTCAGGCTGTTGATGTTTATCCTAGTCCTAACAAGCATATAGAATTCAGTCTAACAGAGCTTCTCTCAGTCCTAATTACCATGAGAAGTTTAGGCTTATGGGGAAAGTTTCTAAATGGTCATTGACTTGCTAGAAATATCAGCAAAATTCCCCATCAAATCCAACTTTATCATCACTCTAAAAATAGAAAATCTTACATAGGACAAATAATCCTAGACACAATCTAAAGAGATGAGCTGGAATGCTTTAACCCTTTACATTCAGATTGTTCTATTAAATATAATGCTTATTTATTCACATTGTTTTGAATTAATCATACATTATCTCATAGCTTTCAGATTTTGATGTGATTGTATATCTTTACAATGACATTATAGGGTAAGTGCAAGAGACTAGATCCTGACAGTCTGAACATAAAACAGGGAGAACATTTTGGGCTGGATATGACCAGCTTAAATGTTAAAGGGTTAATCAAGGATCTGCTCAATCCAGATAGACTTGGAGATGGGAGATTACTGATTGTGGATTGCGTCAGAGAATTGGGCTCTGTTTCATCTTGCAACTGAAACTAGCTACAAAAAATGATGTTACATTTAACACCATGGATTTTAGAAATGGTATCATCTTAAATGCTAGAGATAGGATCACATTTAAACCCTACCCTCTTAACACTACAAATGGCATTAACTTTAAACCCCCGAACATTAGAAATAGTATAACATTTACACACACACACGCACATGTTCAACATTAACAATTGTTTGAAGTCAAAATCAGACTCATGGAACAACAGTGCTGCAGTAGAATATTAGAGCTCAACTTGTGACATGAAGCTGCTGTCACAACCCATCTGCAGCAATTGTATTGTTTTTGCAAGTAAGGAGCATGACTTAATACATTGCAGTATCACTCACACTTCACAAAATCAAGATTTAAACATTTGCTCCAACAACATGTGCATATCCACATATTTATTAATATCCTGACAATGTATGCTTGGACAGCAGATTAAGAATAATTGCTGAGTTGTTGTGACATCAGCAATGTTAATCTAAGTTTATCACCTGGTCTTGTAGAAAGTAGAAATGAAGAAGACATTACCTTGATGTTTGGAGGGCAGTGGAGAGGCTGAGTTGAGAAGGAATTCTATTACTTGGTAAGCACCAACATCACTTTTCATGATCAAGTGGATCACAAGCTGAAGGAAACTGAGAAAAGTAAACGGTATATGGTAAAATAAACAGTTCAAATGGTAGATATACTATACATATGGAAAATCTATAGTACATCATCATTTATCATCTGTTTTCCATGCAGGCATGAATTGGACAGTTTGACTGAGGACTGGCAAACAAGGAGGCTACACCAGGCTCCAATCTGATCTGGCAAGGTTTCTACAGCTGGATGCCCTTCCTAATGCCAACCACTCCGAGGAGTGTAGTGGGTGCTTTTTACATGCCACTGGCACGGGGGCCAGTCAGGCAGCACTGGTATCGACTAAGTGGTAGATATATATGTGTATATATTCATATATATACATAGCTCTAATTGTGGAGGGTACCTGTGGAAGGGGTAGACTCAGGAAGACATGAAACGAAGTGGTGAGAAAAGATCTTCGGATGCTGGGCCTCACTGAGGAAATGACAAGAGACAGGGAGATGTGGCAATTTGCTGTACTTGATAAGATGCATCAAACTAAGTAAAATCGCTGTCTTCCACAAATACAGGCTTGTCCTTTCAGGTGCCGGTACTACATAAAAAGCATCCGTGCTGGTGCTGCATAAGCACACCCATGCTGGTGACACATAAAAAGCATCCAGGACACTCTGTTAAGTGGATAGCATTAGGAAGGGCATTCAGCTGCAGAAACCATGCTACGACAGACAATTGGAGTCTGGACAGCTTCATGTCAAACCGGCCAACCCGTGCCAGCGTGGAATGATGATGACGATGATGTGGTGAAGCATGACCTTCGAACATTGGGCCTCACAGAGGCAGTGACAAAAGACCGAAACCTCTGGAGGTATACTGTGACTGAGAAGACTTGGCAAATAAAGTGAGATCACAGCTGTAACCTACACCAGTGTCACATAACCAGCCCACTCAAAAGTATATTGGATAGTAGGGTGACATGCCGTGCTTGAGGAGACCTGTTGAGTCAAGTACATCAAAACCAAAAACAAATGGAAATTGTAGCTGTGATACCCATGCCGGTGGCACGTAAAAAGCACCAACTGATTGTGATCATTGCCAGCCCCCGCTGGCCCCTGTGCCAGTGGCACGTAGAAAGCACCCTCTACACTCTCGGAGTGGTTGGTGTTAGGAAGGGCATTCAGCTGTAGAAACTCTGCCAGATCAGACTGGAGCCTGGTACAACCTCCTGGCTTCCCAGACCTCAATCGAACCATCCAACCCATGCCAGCATGGAAAACAGATGTTAAACAACGATGATGATGATGACACAGTACTTATGGTTGATATATATACATATAGAAAATATATAGCACAAGTAGTAGATATATATACTGGTGGTAAATATATAGCAGAAATGGTAAATATATAGTACAAGTGGTAAATATACAATACAGGTGCCAAATATACAGCACAAGTGATAGGTACTCAGGTAGATGGTAGATATATTGTATAACTTATAGATATACAATACAGTGGTAGATATAGAAGATATACCACAGACATAATAGATATGTAGTAAAGTAAGAGAACAATTGGATCTCTGTTGATTTTAACGATAAGGATTCAGTTGTTTGATCAACTCTATCAGTTCATTGAATTAACATGCAAGTAATTATGGCTCAGGGGTTAGCACATCATCAGACTATAGCCATGCTGGAACTGCCTTGAAGAATTTTAGTCAAACGAATCAACACCAGTACTTTTTTTTAGACCTGGTACTTACCCTATCAGTCTCTTTTACCAAACTGCTAAGTTACAGGGATGAAAACAAACCAAGGGCAGTTGTCAAGCAGTAGTGGGGAACAAACACAGACACAAAGACACTAACACATAGATATACATACAATGGGCTTCTTATAGTGTCTTTTCTCTTTTTTTATTGCCCACAAGGGGCGAAACATAGAGGGGACAAACAAGGACAGACAAAGGGATTAAGTTGATTAGATCGACCCCAGTGCGTAACTGGTACTTAATTTATCAACCCCAAAAGGATGAAAAGCTAAGTTGACCTCGGCGGAATTTGAACTCAGAACGTAACGGCAGACGAAATACCGCTAAGCATTTTGCCCAGTGTGCTAACGTTTCTGCTAGCTTGCCGCCTTAGTTTCTTATAGTTTCTGTTTACCAAATCCATTCACAAGGCTTTGGTCAAAATAAATCCTGGGGTCGATTCATTCAAATAAAAATTATTCAAGGCAGTGCCCCAGCATGGCCGCAGCCTCATGACAGACACAGAGAAGAGATAACCATTGTACTAAGTACATTAGTACTGAGCTTTACAATATAAATGATGAACTATATTGACAATGGTAAAATTAATGAAGACAATACAGAGAGACAAAGTAAAAGAGACTTACTTGTCAAATTCAGACTTGTTAGCGGATTTCCATGGAATAAACTGTGAATGGAGGTTGTTGAGGACTGATGGAGATACTGCGATAGAAAAGGGACACACCAGCAAGAACTGTTTAACATGGGAGCACAGATAATCATGTGGATGTAGTAACATTTAGCTGTGTAAGCATACACATATACATGCATACAAATACACACACGGCACAAAAACATAGATACTCTCTTATACATACACACATTCTCTCTCATATATCACAAACACATACATAAAACTGCTCGCACATTTACATACGCAGTGCATAGATACATACATGCAAACATATATATGCAACAATAAATATAATTGTACATACATATATATATATATATAATAACATAAATAATATATAAATATATGCATATATCCATACATATATGTACATACCGACATCTATATGTATACATACATGCATATATGGGTACGTAGACATATATGCATGACCGCAGCCACTTGGCTGAAACACATAAATAAATAAATAAATAAATATGTTTGGATATATGCTTATAATTATATATTATTTATGATATTATATGATCGAACGCCACGCATTCCCTCCAAGTAAGTTTTATCTCTCTCTCTCTCTCTCTCCAGAGAGAGAGAGAAAGAGAGAGAGAGAGAGAGAGAGAGAGGGGGGGGGAGAGAGAGAGAGAGAGAGAGAGAGAGAGAGAGAGAGAGAGAGAGAGAAAGAGATGAAAAAGTGTAAAGTGGGTACAAGAGAAAGCCTGGTGTAGACACATGATTCTCCGATTGATCAGTAAATGTGAAGAAAACATCAAGACTTACATGTCTTCACCAGATCTGTGGTGAGAATATGAAGTAGCATTGGAGACATGGAGGCCAGCTGTAGGAGAAATGGTAATGTTGGTCGTGTCAACATGTTAGCACCAGGCTGGAAGCTATCCTGTAGAAATATAGAAACATATAGGTTACAAAAACTATTATATCTCACCAACAGTTCTGTAGATATATTGAAAACATACATCAAACACATGAGTAAGAGTAAGAACTAGGTCTCATTAAAATTCTCTCTCTCTCTCACACACACATGTCAAGTTAACATGGGTTGGACAAACTTATTGAGAAAAATTTCCTGTGATCAGATGCTCTTCCAGTTGCCAACCCATACCTATTTCCAAGCTAGGTTGTATTTCCTTTTGTCCTTCTAACAATGAACAGCTCAATGGCTGGGCATGTTTTTGCAGCAGATAGTAAATGATGATATCACTGTATGAATTATTGTAATCTTATTTTCATGTAATATACAAACAACATCAAGACAAGGAAAAGACACACACACATACATGGGTCAGCATATATATCAAAGGAATTACAGCTGTGATCATCCCTTATTCTTTAGACAAACACATTGTAAAAACACTATGTTGTCCAATATCACCTTTCTTTTATTTAAGACTGTAGGATATAATTTGAGAGAATTAGCTCTTATTTCTAGCATAGAGGTTCCCTCATTTAGAAATGCTTGCAGAGAAACATCAAATCCTGAATCTCACTGAAAATATTACCATGACATCTGAAGTCGTCCATGTTCCAAGAACCACAATTTTGAACAGATTTCAGGCTGAGGATCAGTAGTAGTATACTGGCTTCAAAAGCCAAAGGTCAAATCTGTACCTTACCTCACCCCGCAAAAACTACAATACATGCTGACAAACAACAAAATGGACATTGATACAAAATCAATAAGGTTTCATCCATTCACAACTTGAGTTGGTCACTGTTTCTCATATTGCAACTACCTACCTGGAATAAACTCATCAAAGACTTCCGTATACTATGGCAGTGTTTCGAAGCAAGATGACCAAGGATACAAACAACTGAAGCCAGTTTTGGAATCTTCTTGTCAGGCACCATTTGTACGCTCGACGGCCGTTTGCTGCGGTGGGTGCAGAAATCTTTCAAGCCACACATTAACACCCGACTAATGATGGTCATTGGGAAACAAGACCTTTGAATAAATAATGAGAGAGAGAAAAACAAAAAAAACATATTTGAAATCTTTCAGAAGCCAAAGTAATTACAACTATGAGTTTTTAGAAATGGCACACAACAAACGGTTTGATTCAGTTCCGTGCATCTTTTTGTTGGCTCGCAAAAGGAACCTAAGCCTGAAGAACTATGTGCATTTTATGAGCCTATGAAACTTTAAGTTGCATGGAACTAAATCAAATTGTTATCAACCCTTTAGCATTCATAACACTCTGTAAACTGTAATGCTTATTATCTTGTAGCTTTGAAATTTCAATGATGTGACTGGTTATTTTTTTAGAATGGCATTGTAGGGTAGGTGTGAGAAGCTAGATGTGGCCAGTTCGAATATAAAACAGATAGAGTACTTTGGCCAGATGTAGGTGGTTTAAATGCTAAAGTGTTAAATAACATACGTAACTCCTACCAAACGTATTGAATGCCATTCTTTTTCATTTATCCACTCGCTTGTGTGTGTGTGTGGGAGCCTGGTGTCGCCTCCTGGTCTACCAGTCCTCAGTCAAATCGTCCAACCCATGCTAGCATGGAAAGCGGACGTTAAATGACGATGATGATGATATATATAGTGAGAATTTACAAAAAAAACAAAAGACAAAGATGGGTGTGTTCAGTGGTGTAATCAATAACTCGGTGGTTCAAATCGCACCAATGGCACTGTCTCAAATTGCTACAATATCAATTCCATTAGTGCTATTAAATCTCAGACCTTAATGTATAACCTGTTCAGAAAATATAGCAGTTAGTCAAAGAGGGTGTTTGCCAATTAATTTAAAAGTTATATTTATAATGAATCACATGTTAAGAAATGGTGATAACTACATTTATATTTTCATTAGAGCACTTTGGATGAGTACTGCTTAATGTCTTCACTGCAGTACATGGACTTTTGGTCCCTCAACCGTACCACATATTATGGTTGAAATCTAAACAAAACATATAACAATATACATACAATCAATCGACGAGAGAAAACATACTTTTAGACAATTACTTTGAAACTGACAGTGTCTCAATCCAGGTCATATATGGTGATTCAGAAGTCCTTTTAGCATTTAAATGACAACATGTTTATCCCTTTTATTGTATTTCATTTCATTTTTTTTCATTTTATCTAGTTTCAGCTCATGAGTTGTGGCCATGCTGGGGTACCTGTATAGCTTTTTGATATTATCTTTACTGTTTTGTTGTGAATCATCATCGTTTAACATTCACTTTCCATGCTGGCATGGGCGAGATGGTCTGACGGGAGCCGGCCAGGCAGAAGTCTGCCTTCTGTGACTGTTTTGGCAAGATTTTCACAGCTGGATGCCCTTCCTAACACCAACTACCCAGCAGACATGAATACCTTTTGATATATATACATTTTAGGCACAGGCACATCTGTGTGGTTAAGAAGCTTACCTCCCAACCAATCAGTCCCACTGCACAGAACCTTGGGAAAGTACCTTCTACAATAGCCCCAGGCCAACCAAAAGACTTGTGAGCAGATTTAGTAGATGGAAACTAAAAGAAGCCTGTTACATATTTATGTATGTGCGTGTGTGCATCATGTGATGGATGTAAATGAGTGTCTAGTCATACAAGCGAGGTTGTTCATTTCCAGGTTGCCTTGAAAAAATGTCTGGCTGCAGGGGAAAAAATTACCCTGCTTGGAAACAGGTTAGGATTCGTGGCAGGAAGGTCATCTGACTGCAGAGAAAACTACCTCAACGCTTTCTGTAAAACCCATGCAAGCAAGGAAAAGCGAACGTTAAATAATGATGATGGCTTTATTTTTATACATATTTGGAAAAAAAGAGATGTCATTTATGTCATTCTTAAAATACAAGCGAATATTCATTGTCCTAAAAATGGCACAATATAATTGCAATCTTGATCAATTGTCCAGAGTAGTCCACACAGATGACAGTATGAATGGCAGCACTGTAGGCTTGCTATCCTGGAATCCCTGAGCTGCAGCGGTCAGTGGAGGTACTGCGAGTGAGCTTACTGTGTGTGTGTGTGTGTGTGTGTGTGTGTGTGTGTGTGTGACTGTGTACATCCACGTTGATGTCACTTGCAGACTATGGTGCTTGCTATGTTCTGGTGGTGGTGGTGGTGGTGGTGGTGGTGGCACTCTGTCGCTTACGACGTCGAGGGTTCCAGTCGATCCGATCAATGGAACAGCCTGCTCGTGAAATTAACATGCAAGTGGCTGAGCACTCCACAGACACGTGTACCCTTAACGTAATTCTCGGAGATATTCAGCGTGACACAGTGTGACAAGGTTGACCCTTTGAAATACAGGCACAACAGAAACAGGAAGTAAGAGTGAGAGAAAGTTGTGGTGAAAGAGTACAGCAGGGTTCGCCACCATCCCCTGCCGGAGCCTCGTGGAGCTTTAGGTGTTTTCGCTCAATAAACACTCACAACGCCCGGTCTGAGAATTGAAACCGCGATCCTATGACCGCGAGTCCGCTGCCCTAACCACTGGGCCATTGCGCCTCCACTTGCTATGTTCCACAGCTGACTTAAAAAACAACTAAAGTTGGTGTCAGGAAGGACATCGTGCAATAGAATAATGCCTCAAGAAGTCATGCCAGCATAGGCAAAAAAAATGATGTTAAAATGATGATGGTGATATATGTTTCTGCGTGTGTGTAGAGAAAGAGAGATAGAGAGATGGGGAAGAACAAGAGACGTTAAGGGCCAGATTGAATGCAATCTGAGTGAAAACTGAAGCAGACTTACCCAATGTGAGCCACAAACCAGTCAAAGTGAGGAGAGTATTGTACAGAAGCTTCAAGGAGTGCATCGACACAGACGTCGGGGGCACTGCTCACCCTAGAATAAAGGAGAGAAGTCATATTTCAAACAAGAGGAATCACTGACGATGACAGCCCATGTAACCAAGTCTCACCTCCCACACACTGGAGAAGGTGATAGTCAACTGAGTGTGAACTTTACTGAGATTAAAGTGACTTTCACAAACATACATGATGACTAACAGCCCAGAAGATGATACTTAGTTTTCAGAAGATTGGTTTCAAATTTCAGTACAAGGCCAGCAGTTTTGGGAGGGGGTAAGTCATTTACATTGACCCCAGTGCTCTACTGGTACTTATTTTATCAACGTAAAGATGAAAGGTGAAGTCACCTTGGTGACATTTGAACTCAGAACATAAAGATGGATGAAATGCTGTTAAGAATTTTGCCCGGCATGCTAATGATTTTGAAAGTTTGCTGCATTACTTAGTTTTTATAATATTAAGCAGACATAAGGTGGTGAGCTGGCAGAATCCTTACAGCACCAGACAAAATGCCTAACAGTATTTCTTCCATCTTTATGCTCTGAGTTCAAATTCTGCCAAAGTTGCCAATGTAATTAACTATCCACCTCCCCTAAAATTTCAGGTCTTGTGCTTATAACAGAAAGGAAAATATTAAGCAGATGTGAAATGGTCTTTCCTGGATAGAATGTAGGTGTTTCACAGCTAACTTTCCCCAAAGAAGCTACTTTTCTGCTAGATCAACTGGAGGATACTGAGCAAAATATTTTGCCTTAGATTACTCTGTCCTCATTCTGTACCAAGTACTACTGAAACAAAGACTCATAAATTACAACATATTGTAAGGGCCCATGATGTTACTGTGACTTGAACTCACAGACCTGCTGTCTAGCTTATTGTGAGAGGCAGACAGGTGATATGTCTAACCCTGTCTGGGACACAAGCCTCTTGCAACATATAAAATTGTTAGATGTTCTTGTACCTATGCCTCACAACCAGGTAAACTTGACACAATGTGTTGTACCCAAAGACACCAATTAAGTACTTATAGAGAATCTGAAATTATGACTAACAGGCAGATTCTCCAAGACCTTATCCACTTGACCTTCAAACCTCTACTAGCCACTAATCAATTCATCTGTGACCTCCCTAACCTTGATGTGGTATTAAAGTTCAGCAGAAGATGCAAAATATTCAAGAAGCAATTTGACAATGACAGCAATTTTTTATTTAAAACCTCACGTATGCTTATGTGAGTGGAGTGAGCAAATATTGTTCCAGCTGTGACCATCCTGTCTTTTTTTTATTTTTCAAGTATTGTGTTATGTCTAGGACTAAATTATCTAATGCATTTCTCTTCATTTTAGAAGACTGTAGGATGTAATTTAGGGGAGATTTAGTATCTATTTTTAATAGATTGATTTATCAGTAAGAGGTTCTACTGTTGGTCACTTAGAAGCCCTGGCATTAACTTGTTGAGTTGAATGGTTTACAACTGGAACCAAGGATTTGCAGTCAGAAATTTTTCTTTTATCATAAACCACTGTTAAACTTTAAAAAAGAGAACAGAACTTCTTTTTGTTCAATCAGTCAAAACTGGATTAATTCTTTTCCAGGAGAACTAAAATATAAACTTCTGGCCAAGTGGTCAGTGATCTGACCACAATCAAGTGGTGTCTTCACAGCCAAGTGATGGCTTAGAGATGGTAATGGAAAGTAGAGAAGGAGAAAGAACACTTACATGGCTGCAAAACACTCTGTTGCCACTTCAGTCAAGGTTTTTGTGGGTGGACATGTCATCCACAGCTGTAGTACTTCATTGAGACTGCTGGATCTTGGTAAATTGCGCTGGTCAGCATATTTTGTACTTATGTGGCCGAGTACTCCTAGTGACCACTGAAAGAAATTGAAAATAACAAATGTTCCAATTAACATCATCACAAACTAAAACAAGCAAAATAACTTGAGCCAATGAGAGTATGTTCAATACTGACAGAATTAATTATACCAGTTTCAAATTTTGGCACAAGGCCAGCAATTTCAAGTGAGCAGGGAAGTTGATCGTATGGATCCCCAAAAGGATGAAAGGTTAAGTGGGCCTCAGTGGAATTTGAGTTCAGAACATAAAAGATGGACGAAACGTTGCTAAGCATTTTGCCCAGCATGCTAACGATTCTGCTAGATTGCAGCCTTTAGAATTGTTAATATTAGCTTTCTAATTGGTTTAATTGGTAATAAAGACATGATGTGTAAGAAATAGTGGTGTGACAGCGAGGAGAAATGAGAGTTGTGTAGTGATAATACTGAAAAAAAGGGTATATGGGTAGCCCAATTTTACAGGAATGGGTATAGTTAACCCAATTTGAAAAAGAAAGAGTATAAGCAACCCATTTTGATGGAAAGGGCATAGTTAAGCCATTCAACTCCAAAACAATGTTGGTTTCAAATTTTAGCACAAGGCCAGTAATTTTGGGGTGGGTAGGCTGATTACATTGACCCCCCCCCCCCCTCCTGTGCTTACCTGGTGCTTACTTTATTAACCACAAAGGGATGAAAGGCAAAGTCGACTCAGAGTGTAAAGACAGGTCAAATGCTTTTAAGCATTTTGCTTGGTACACTAACAATACTTCCAGCTTGCTGCCTTCCCAAGACTTGATACTGATTTTAAATTTTGGCACAAGACCAGCAAGTTCGGGGTAAGGGGCAAGTCGATTACATCAACCCAAGTAGTCAACTGGTACTTATTTTATCAACCCTGAAGGATGAAAGGCAAAGTCAACTGTGACTGAATTTGAACCCAAATTCCCAAGACTTAATATTAATACTCCTTACTCTAAACATATCTACAATGAGAAATCATGAATAAACTGAATTTTACTGTGGAGAGAAGATAAGTTGTGTTTATCAGAATGCAACTAGAGAAAAAGGAGAAAATCACTTACAGCTGAAATGATAGGGGCCCAGGCCACTGGGTTACTCTTGATGAAGTTTAAAAGGACACTGCAAGCATCTTGTATGATTGGTTCTAAACTACGGGCACTGTCATCTGTAAGAAAGTGTGAGAGAGCAATACTTAGTTCTATTAAACAACATCATCATTTAACGTCCGTTGTCCATGCTGGCATGGGTTGGACAGCTTGACTGGGCTGGCATGCTCGAAGGTTGCACCAGGCTCCAGTCTGATTTGGTATGGTTTTCTATTGCTGGAAGCCCTTTCTAATGCCAACAACTCCAAAAGTGCAATGGGTACTTTTACGTATCACCGACATGGGTGTCATTTGCATGACACTAGTATCTACCACGACTGTGATTTTGCTTGGCTTGGTGGGTCTTCTTCTCAAGCACGACATAATGCCAAAGGTCTTGGTCATTGCCTCCGTGAGGCCCAACACTCAAAAGGAGCTCAGCCACTTTGCCTCCATCAGGCCCAACGCTCGAAAGGAACTCAGTTACTATGCCTCCATGAGGCCTAACACTTGAAAAGAGCTCAGCCACTTTGCCTCCATCAGGCCCAACATTCGAAGGTTGATAATAGCAAAAACAAAAACCAAACATTTCTTTTGGTTATATTTTTCAGACCGTTTAACCCTTTTGTTAACATATTCCTGTCAGCAGGCACTGATTTTGTTTCAATTAATTTTGAAAATAATGAGGAATTTAGTAAAATAACTTCATCATTACTAAACTGGTGTTTGGAACACAAATTAACATAAAATTTTGATGGAAAGTTTTTAGATCGCTTTTAAATAAATTTGTAACATAAAAACAAGAGCAGTTTCAGGTGGGTTGGTACCAAAATGGCTAAGGAGTTTTAAGTCATGCTTGGGAGGTGGTTAATAGTGAGTATGAACCTGATCTGAAAACTGATCCAATTTATTACATATATCAAAATAAGTAAGCCTAGTTAAACTACCATTGCCATCGTCATCACCTGTTTTCTATGTTGAGATAAACTGGACTCCTAGACAGGTCAGAGGGTCAGATCTTGTTTCTTCTTTTTCTTCATCACCATCATCATCATTTAATGTTTGTTTTCCATGCTGGCATGGGTTGGATGATGTTCATACATTTCATTTTTGGCATTCATTTCTATGGCTGGATGCAATTTCTAATACCAACCATTTTAGAGTGTACTGGATGTATTTTATCAGAGACCTTTTGAGCAGGATGGGCTATTCAACTTGAAGAAAATTCTAACTGAGCCCAACATGCAAAATCATGTGCTGTTTATCTTGATATGAGATCACCATGTTGTGCACATCTGGTTGTGATGCATGTGCCTGATGTACCCCTGGTGTTCAAAATTAAAATGAATAAAACCATGGAAACAGAAATTCAAAATATGAATGAGGAAATTCTGTGTTCCTTTTTAGATAAAATAACTTCATCAGCTACATCAATCTTTATAAATTAATAATAATAATAATCCTTTCTACTGGAAGTACAAGGCCTCAAATTTTGGGGAAGGGATTAAGTCGATTACATTGACCCTGGTGTTTCAGTGGTACTTAATTTATCAGCATTGAAAGAACAAAAGGCAAAGTTGACCTTGGCGGAATTTGAACTCAGAACGTAACTGCAGATGAAATACTGCTTAGCATTTCACCCGGCATGCTAACAATTCTGCCAGCTCACCGCCTTCAATAATAATAATAATAATAATAATAATAATAATACTGACCTATATGTTCTGGACCAATACCGGATGCTGAACGTTCAAGCTGCTGAATGTGTAACATCACAGCCTCATCAAAAACATGACACATATGCTCTAGAACAGCATGTCTGGCAGCTGGTAGTGTACGTAGCAGAAACAAGGCAGATTTAGCCAGACTTTCTTTGTTCACTTTACCATCATAGACAGTGCCACGTAGAAAATGCCGAACCTCATTTAGGATGTCCTGGCAGAATGAAAGAGGAGAATGGTGACTGATTAGGTTGCGAGAGCCAAGAACTTGATTGTGTGTATGTGCATAAGTGTGTATAAATATGCTACATGTGTTGTCTGCGTGTGTACAGGTATGCATAGATGTTGCCTTGTGCGTACAGGATGTATACAGGATGCCTATGTGTATAGGTACGTATACAGGCTGCCTGTGTGTGTGTACATATGTATACATGTTGTACATTTTGCCTGTGTATATAGGTATGAATGTATAAATGTTGCCAGTGTGTATACATGATGCCTGTATGTATATCATATGTATATATATATATCATCATCATCATCGTCCCCACCTCTCTCCCTTTCGTTTTCTCTCTCATCCTTTCTCTAATTCTTTTTGTCTCCCCTTCACTGTTTTCTATCTGTCTGTCTATCTCTCTCTCTTTCCCTCTTCCTCCTTTACTCTCTCTCTCGTTGCTCACACATGACCATCGTCCATCTTTCCTTTCCTCACGTGATCATCTTTATTTTCCTCCAGTCTCTTGTGCAGTCCAGACGCATTCTTATCTGTCTCCTCTCCTATCTTTTCTCTTATCAAAGAATCTTCTTCCAGCGTTCACTACCTTATCTTGTTTGAGGTAAGGTATCTCTGCAGGGATCTCTTTTAGGTCCCCTGTTGTTTATTGCATACATTAATGTAATAAAGGCTACTTGAAGCACATTATTGTGTTAAAATATGCAGAGGGCATTAAGCTGTCTTTGAGGAAAAAACAAAAAGAGAATGGAATTTATACTCTATAGATCTTTCCTGCAATCTAACCTGGACACAGTGCACCACTATACATTTTGGGAGGAAAAAACCTCAAATTTATCTACTCCCATCACAACACCCACTGTAAGAAGTCTATTGGTCAACAATGGTCTGCACTGGGTGAACTACATTTCTAAAATCATCAAAAAGCCATTAGGTAGGGGAGCTCTGAAAGGGGTCTCAGGGAGTAGTATCCCTGCCTTCCTGAGCTAGTTTTCCACCATATTTCTTAAAAATCATGGTAGAGTCCTTGGTCTTGGGACTATTCATGTTGTAAAAGTTTGATAGTTGTAATAGAGACATTAGTCTCTCTCTATCACATCATCATCATCATCATCGTTTAACGTCCGCTTTCCATGCTAGCATGGGTTGGACGATTTGACCGAGGACTGGTGAAACCGGATGGCAACACCAGGCTCCAGTCTGATTTGGCAGAGTTTCTACAGCTGGATGCCCTTCCTAACGCCAACCACTCAGAGAGTGTAGTGGGTGCTTTTACGTGTCACCCGCACGAAAACGGCCACGCTCGAAATGGTGTCTTTTATGTGCCACCCGCACAAGCCAGTCCAGGGGCACTGGCAACGATCTCGCTCGAAAATCCTACAGGAGCCAGTCAGGCGGTACTGGCAACGGCCACGCTCAAAATGGTGCATCTCATGTACCACCCGCACAAGAACCAGTCCAGGGGCACTGGCAACGATCTTACTTGGCTTGCCGGGTCTTCTCACGCACAGCCCATTTCCAAAGGTCTCGGTCCGTAGTCATCGCCTCGGTGAGGCCCAATGTACGAAGGTCTTGCCTCACCACCTCAGCCCAGGTCTTCCTGGGCCTACCTCTTCCACGGGTTCCCTCAACTCCTTTCAACATAATTATATATTAAGGAAGAGTAGAACAATTTAACAACATAATAAAAATAAGTTTTATTTTTGATGATGCTTGGTTTTATATATCCTGTTACTCAGCTTAGCAGCCGCTAATTAAGTCGTAATTTGGTATTGGAAGGGTAAGGGCTTCCTTGATGCCTGCCAGAGGAGCAAGTAGCTATCACATTGATGGCATTGTGGTGAAGAGTGCTTCGTTGAGGAGCAAGGTGTTGTCACGTCGAAGGTCTCTCACTCAACTGCCTCACAAAGTGAAACCAACTCTTTAAGTACCAGTTTTACTACGCATGCGCACTCGAGGGGCTTCCGGTGGTGAAGTCCTTTGCGCATGCGCAGAATAGTACTTCCTCAATGGCGGCTATAATTTCGCGCCACTACAATGTCTAGAGGTTGGGGGTAAGCAAGGGCATGCTCCCCATAGAGAATCCAGCTCCAAAAAAGTCTCGATAGCAAAGGAGAATGGGCACCAGCCAACCCAAAGGTTGGGGTGGACTGCACCTGCCTACCTCGGCTGTTATGGCATTGAGGTAAATCCAGCTACCCCGCCCCCCGTTAACAGGGACAAAACCCGGATTTAAAACACTGATGATGAAAAAACGCCATTGAATAAGACTTTTGTCAGCCACTCACCAGCTATTCAAAACAATTTATGACTAAGGTACATCCACAGAGTCTGCATCTGCACTCTGGAATCCCCCACCTTGTCCAGAATATCAATCTGCTGGAAACTGTCCAGAGGCGTACATCTAGACACATACCCTCTGTCAGTCACCATATCTATAACATATTGCTTGTCTGGACATCAATACAGCTGACTTAGAAGAAGCCAACAAGATTATCCACCATCATTCCAACAACTTTGTACTACCTTCTGGAATTAAATACCTCTATCAAAAAACAGTGCAACGTCCGTGGCTTTTGGAAACATTTTTCCCGCCCGGAATTTTCGAAACCTGGAATAAACTACCTGCATCAGTTGTTAGCTGTTAGGACACAGTATCCTTCAAAAATTCCATGCTTCCCAAAATTGCCAACACTATTCCTGGCTCTTTTACTATTCACTTTTCTGTCATTTTGTGTTTTATTGTGTACTGTGACTTTTACAGAGAGTTGTTGAGTACCTGAGCCAATGTATACAATAAACTCATAATTACTATTTTTTTTTTGTGCGTGTGTGTGTGTTCACACGCAAGATTTTCTTCCATTATATAATTCCATTCACATTTCGAAAGTATTTTAAAAATCGACTTTCGTACTTGACCACTCCTCTACCGAACAATGAAAAGCATAGTTGATCTCGGCGGGATTTGAACTCAGAACGTAAAAGGAACTAGCTAAATACCTACTGCAAGGCATTTTGTCAGACGCTCTACCGATTCTGCCAATATGTGTGTATTCATGTCTATCTATATCTGGTGGCATGTATATGATTAGATATACAGATATGTGTGAGAGAGAGGAGAGAAAGAGAAGAGAAGAGAGAGAGATATACACATCGTAGTACACAATGACAGGAAGAGAAAAATCACAACACGATGGCTACACACAAATACTAAAACTATAAACAAATAGAAGAAAAGTGGAATTAGATCGTATAGTTCAATAAAAATGTTGTATCAGTATAGACTAATGCTGACTGCCTAAAATGAAAGCAGTGATATTTACCTGTGAGGTGAAATTCATGCTGGTACCTAACTCAGCATTCGCCGTCATTGCTGCCATTTTTTTTAAAAATAAAGCCGGCTTTCGCAGCCACACTTTCGTATCTAACATTCTACTTAATTGTTTTATCCTGTAATTTTTATGTTTGTTAACTTTTACTCGCTTTTTCTTTTACTCACCCTCTCTCTCTATCTCTTTCACTGTTTCTTTGTCTCTTTCTTATTTTCTTTCTCTGCCTTTTACTTTGCATCTTAATCTTTTTCTTTATCTCTTTCTACTTTCTTTCTATCTCCCTCTCTCTTTTTCTCTGTGTTACTTTAAGTCTCCCTTAGTCTTTGAAAAAAAAGGGCCACACAACTGATTGGCATAAAGTCACTCATCCAGTTGATCCGATCAACGGAACAGCTTGCTCGTGAAATTAACGTGCAAGTGGCTGAGCACTCCACAGACACGTGTACCCTTAACGTAGTTCTCGGGGGAATTCAGCGTGACACAGAGTGTGATAAGGCTGGAAGAAAGAGTGAGAGAAAGTTGTGGTGAAAAAGTACAGCAGGGTTTGCCACCACCCCCTGACGGGGCCTCGTGGAGCTTTAGGTGTTTTCGCTCAATAAACACTCACAGCGCACGGTCTAGGAATCGAAACCGCGATCCTTCGACCGCGAGTCCGCTATTCTAACCACTGGGCCACTGCGCCCCTTCCTGGCATTTACCAGAGTCTAAATAGTAATACTTAGCATAGACATAGGATTACAAATCTGTGGAAGGGAACGCGGATCTTTCTGAATTGACGGGCACCACTTTTCAATTCAGAAAGATCCGGGAACGCTCAACACACAATTTATTCACTGACTTTCTTAAACCCTTTGCTATCTTTGGAGCAAAGGCCAGCGACGATTATTCTCCACTGTTACCCAGTACACTCTGCGGAGTGGTTGACATTAGGAAGGGTATCCAGCCATAGAAACCATGCCCATGTAAGGAACGACCGTGCGAACTCAAAAAGGAGAAATGGTGACGAATGGAAAAACAGAGGACTCCTTGTATTTAAACGTGTCACACGGTCGAACACACAATAATATATCAATGATGATATATATGATATGTTATGCGACGATAACATAGATGACCAGTAATGAAAGACCACAACCGTATTAGATGAATAACAGAGATATTTATTATGGCGTTAAAGATGTATGTCTGTGTGTGAGTGTGAATGCGACATATAATAACATTATCAAAGACAGGCCGTCATACAAAGAAAAGTACGTATGTGATACATGTGTGTGAGTTATTACAGCAGATGGAAAGAGAGTCAATAACACGTGAGCAGTTATACCAGTTCTTTAGTACACTATAGGAAAAGTTCTGTATGTGAAAGTCAGGGGGCTGAGTGTGGCACAGCTGATCACTAGTTGTGATGTCGTGGCATCGATGCCGGGCCGTGATTCTTGTTATACAGATGTTCGTCGCTGGCTGAGAATCTCTTGTCTGTTTATTATCGTGGTGAAGCTAAGTCACCTAACAGAATCGAAGAGAGAGATGTGCCGCGGAGGTTTGGTTTGTCTTGTCAAAAAGTGATCGATCATCTCCCTTTGACCTTCGACCTTAGAATGTCAGGCGAAGTTCAACTGGTCAGTATCTGACCTATTTAGGTACAAACTCTGCTGCAGTATGTATGTCCTTCTAGTTGCCACGATTCTTATAAATAGAGTGGTCAGCAAGACGTCAGGACACACAGGGACAGACAGACAGGGAGACTGCTACTATGAGACCTCTGCTAATGTGAGACAGAGATTTTCCTCCGGCCAAGCAAGATGAGAGAACGAACACACACACACATACACGAACATATCCTGGTTCCATCATTTGTCTAGCAACTCGAAGCAAGTTGTTAAAATTGAATGTAGTGGCTATTAATATTTATTAACTCCAGCTAATAAAAATGTTATAATTGAATCAGTTACAACTTTGTCATTTCTAAGGCAAACACATGCATATCGCACCGACACTCAAAAAAACACACTACATTCTGGTGACTCCACTACACCCAGACAGATAACATAGTCTGGTGTGGTCCCTGGCCTTAATAGTTCTTGTCAAATCGTTCAACTCATGAAAAACAGATGTTAAATGATGATGATGATGTTACCGACCCACACCACTATTATTCTAATGTCTCTACCATCATTCGTCCATACAACCATCATCTGTTGTCACTACTATCTGCTCTCATTACATAGCTATACCACCATCAACTACTTGCGTTCTAGCTTTCACCACATCTATAATATCACCACTCACGTGTGCAGAGAGAAACTTGCTGAGAGCTGACATTCCGGGAAAGAACGACTGGGAGCTAGGATTAACATGGGGCCTGGTGCGATGGACTCGACAAGGTTCACTAGAGGAGGAGAGCCGAAAGGGATGGGTGTGCCTGTGTGGAGGTAATACGAGTCCTGCGAACTCCAAAGAGCAAAGGTTATCATAGTTGCATAAAAATGACCGTATATAGAAAACTAATTTTAGAGTGGATTGTGGGTATTCGACATCTACTTCTAGCGCAGGTGCTGGTTATTTCCAGTATATATATGTGTGTGTGTGTGTGTGTGCGTGCGTGCGTGCGTGTGTGTGAGTGCGTGTGTGTGTATATGCGCGTGCGCGGGCATGTGTTGTCTACGCACGCTTAATCTATATTGATATATTAGTTGCAAATTTTGATACAAGGCCAGCAGTGTCGGGGGATGGATTAAATCGATCACCAGTAAACAACTAATACTTATTTTAGCGAGCTCAAAAGGATGAAAAGCAAAGTCGACCTCGGCGGAATTTGAACTTTAGACGGACGAAATACCGCTAAACACCCTGCCCGGCGTGCTAACGAATCTGCCAACTCACCAGCTTCAGTGTACATAAATTTATTGATTTCAAATTTTGACACAAAGCCAGCAACTTCGGGGGTGGGTATAAGTCGATTGCATCCACTCCAATACTTAACTAATTCTTATTTCGTCGATATAAATTTTTTTAGAAACACGTCGGTAACTGAAGGTAAGGGGAACAACTCTTGCTGTACAACTCGATAGGAAAAACTTTTAATGGTTACGTCGTCATTGAATCTGCTAGAAACAGCAGCCAATTGATGATTGAAATCATTTTTGAAATGCTTACTATACATCTCCATAAGAATTCTCACATCTCTCTCCTCCCCCTTCTCTCTCTCTCTCTCTGCCTTGATTCCTGTCGATACCGCGCAGTTCTCCTTTCATTTTCGTGATATTTTTGTTTCACATAGAGGTTGAAGTCACTCATCATTAATATGCTCCCAAAAATGTGTGTCTTTGGAAAAAGGACTTGACTTTGTTGAGACACTCTTCAAAGCACTGTAGAGGTACTTGAGTTGGTCAACGATGGTCATGTCATTAACATTATTAAATCTGGTGGGTACAGTTAAATGAACGACTACAACTGTATCAGTTAGAACTTCATGTAGATGATCATTATCCAGTCCGCTTCTATTATATTTATAAACAATTTATACTAGTGCTTATAACATTCTCATAATTTTATTATATACAGATACAGATTCAGGGTAGACGTTGGAAAATATATCCTTCGCAAATCATGGAGAAAAACGGCTTGCTATTTGGTATTCGCTTCGTGCCTTTCAGACAGTGTGATACTTGTATTTCAAGTTCAGCATCCTTATATGCACATATATATACGTATATGTACATCTATACGTATATATGGGCACAGGACGTCATGAAACTTTGCCTCCCAACCACATGGTTTCAGGTTCAGTCCCACTGCGTGATACCTTCGGCATATGGTTCTACTATAGTCTCGGGCCGACTAAAGCCTTGTGAGTGGATTTGGTAGATGGAAACTGAAAGAAGCCCGTCGTATATATATATATACACAAATATATATATATATATATATATATATATATATATATATATATATATATATATATATATTTGTGTGTGTGTGTGTATGTATGTTTGTATGTATGTATGTATGTATGTATGTATGTATGTATGTATGTATGTATGTATGTATGTATGTATGTATGTATGTATTTGTGTCTTCTCCTCCCCATCATCGCTTGATGGTGTATTTACGTCCCCGTAACTAGGCGGTTCGGCAAAAAGTGCCCGATAGAATAAGTACTAGGCTCACAAAGAATAAGGCCTGGGGTCGATTTGTTCGACTAAAGTCAGTGCTCCAGCATGGTCTTAGTCGTATGAATGAAACAAGTAAAAGAATGAAAGAATACATCACAACACACACACACACACAATGTCACCAGGTTGATTACAGCACGACAAAGACTGACATTGTTTCAAGGTAGATCCAGTTGGTTTTCTTGGGCGTTTCCTAACCCATGATGAGCGATGGATTCCTCACGTTGCGCCAAAGAGACGATACGTGCAGTGGAAACACCCCCTCCTCGCTCACCTGCTCCAAAGAAGGCTAAGGTCATTTTATCTGCAGGGGAGGTGATAGCCTGAGTTTTGGGAGATGCAAAAGGCATTGTTTTTATTGACTATCTTGAAAAGGGCCACACCATTAATGGAGTGTACTATACCAACTTGCTGAAACACTTACGAAAGGTTATCAAGACCAAACACCCAGGAAAACTGACGTGAGGTGTCTTGGTTTCAATGGCTGCTGTGCATGACTAGCTTTGAACTGGTTGACCAGCCTTCCTATTTTCCTGAAATTGAAAAATAAACCTTATTTGGTCACATTCCATGAAAGTATCTTGGTCAGCCCATGAACTTTTCAACCGGCCCTCGTAGCTATAAACTGTTACGATAACAGTTTTTCTCCGCCAACTGCCATTTATTCAATCGTTCGCTACCATCATGATGTACATAGCTTGTGTTTGTGTGTGTGGAATTCTATCTTCATTTAGCGTATTTTGTTTCGTTTGGAAATATGTTTCGCCACAAATTTTACGATAAACGTTGCATGACGGTGACGCTCGCTAACAACTGTTACATGATGTCAAGACAAAAGAAGCCCGTGGAACAAACATATGCACGCGCACACCCGTGCACATTTATAATGTAATTTTTATATTACATAATACATATAACTTCACTTATTTCAGTAATTTTACTGCGGCCATGCTGAGGTTTCGCCTTGAAAGGATTTTAGGCGAAGAAATCGACCCCAGTGCCTATCATTTTCGTCTGGCACTTATTCCATAGTTTCCTTATGCCAAACCACAAAGTTATGAGAATGTAGAAACCAACACCGGCTGTCAGGCAGTAGAAGAAAAAACAAAAAACACGCACGCACACACACAAGCTTCTTTCAATCTCCGTGTACGAGATCCACTCACAAGGTTTTGTTTGGCCCGAGGCTCTGGTAGAAGACACTTGCCGAGTATCACGTAGTGGGACTGAACTCAGAACCATGTGGTTGGGAATTAAACTTCTTACGACACAAACACGATATATATTTATATACAACATATATTTTTTCATTTAGTGGAGGCGCAATGGCCCAGTGGTTAGGGCACCGGACTCGCGGTCATAGGATCGTAGTTTGATTCCCAGACCGGGAGTTGTTAGTGTTTATTGAGTGAAAACACATAAAGCTCTACGAGCTTTATATATATCGTGTTTGTGTCGCAAGAAGTTTAATTCCCAACCACATGGTTCTGAGTTCAGTCCCACTACGAACCTGCTGTACTCTTTCACCATAACTTTCTCTTACTTCCTGTTTCTGTTGTGCCTGTAATTCAAAGGGTCAGCCGTGTCACACTGAATTTCCCTGAGAACTATGTTAAGGGTACACGTGTCTGTGGAGTGCTCAGCCACTTGCACGTTAATTTCACGAGCAGGCTGTTGCGTTGATCGGATCGACTGGACCCTCGTCGTCGTAAGCGACGGAGTGCCAACAACAACAACAACAACATTTTTTTCATTTATTGTAATCCTTTCCAGTATTATTTGAATTGACAAAAAAGTATCGTTGAGTTTTATGGCTTTTAGTAGCTTTATTCTTCCTCAACAACTTTTGTGTATCGCTTTTGAAATTTGAATAAATTATATTTCTTTTCAGATAAATGACAAAGTAAAAAACGATTAACGAATATAAATTCAGTTGAATGTTCGGCGCAAGTAGTCAAGCAACATACAGAAGAGTTCTCTCCCTTTGACCAACTACCTTCAAAGCAGTTTATTTCTGTTTGGCAGAAATCTTGTTCTCTTTGACTGTTTGGAGAAATCTTGTTTTTTTGTCTGATTTGTTTTACTTAGCGGCGATAGTGAAGGTTCTTATTTTATTTTTAATCGTTCCTTGTAGAGTATGGATTAGGGGCTATTTAAGAAAATTTTTACTAAGGTGATGTTCTTTTTTCAAATACTTAGTTTACCAGTAATCCGCATTGGTGTATCTTTTATACGGCAGATATAAAGCATTGCTTCTCTACAAAAGTGTACCCCCAGCCTACGACTTTGTTTCCGCGTAACTTTCAGAAAAATGAATATTTTTTTAAAGAAATTGTTATAAATGACTTTCAGTCGGTGTAGTTTACGATTATATAAGAATTTAGTTTAAAAAAAAAAAGAATAATAATGGTGTGTGTGCCCACATTACATACTTAGCTCCAAAATGGAACTTGAAATTTTGTAAAAAAAAAATATACATGAATCACCATTTTTTTTTCCTTTTATGAATTAAATCCCAATATAATCCTAAACTACACCATCTGAAAAGTATTTGTAGGAAATTTCACTGAAAAAACAAAAAAATTCATTTTCTGAAAGTTATGAGGAAACAAATCTACAGTGGGACACACTTGTGAAAATATGCTTAAAGCCTATGCATACATACATACATACATACATACATACATACATATGAGTAAGTAGGAAAACCAGACAAATTACTAATCCCTTCAGGGAGATGGCCCTGCTCAACATGTAGAAAAGGTGTAGGTAGAAATTCCATACAGTGTACCCAGTGCAAGCTATGAATATATCAGAGGTGCAGCAATATCACAGGAAGGTTAAGAGGGAAAGTACTCTTTGTGCATGGCAGATGTGAAGGTACAACGAACACTAAGAATGTATAGAAAATAGACTTCCTGAAATGTCTGGGTGGGTCCTTAGAAGTAGTAGATAGCTTCTGTTACCAAGGCAACCAAGTTAACAGTGCAGGAAGATGCTCTGAAAATGCAATTGCTGAAGTAAGAGCAGGCTGGGAAACTATCTTATAGATTCAAAAATTATGAGCACTTCATTTTGGAAGCTCTGAAGATGCTATAAAGTGACACACATGCACTCAGCTATGAGTACACTGTATTTTGTAGCAGAAACAGCCGTAAGCTAATGAAATTCATTGCACAAATTCTTTCATGCTCTGTCCCAACTAATGCTTTATTCTGAAGCATACGTATATTGAGTTCTAGCACTAGGTTATTAGTATTGCTATACCTGAGTGGAACATTAAATTCAGCAGAATTTGAACTCAGAACATAAAAACAAGGGAAATGCCACAAACCATTTTACCTGGCAAGCTGACAGTTCTGCCAGCTTGAACACACAAATCTGCTGGAACATCTCAAGAATGAATAGGTACATCGTTGTCTTGATTTTTTTCTGTTCTCTGTGCATGTGACAATCTATTACAAAGTTTATAAGGTTTCAAACATTGTCTTTCGTGTTAAGCTAAATAATATGACAAAGAGCATCAAAAGAAATATAAAATCTTTTAACCAAAATGTTCTGACAATACAAGAGACCATTTTTGTTTCAAACAGCTGTGGTATGACGTCAGCAACTGACTGCTGACTGCTGACCGGAACCGTGAACTGACCGGAAGAGGAACAGGGGCAGAGGGAGCCTCAATCGGGATTTCATGCCCTTTTTTGAACGGGGTTGTTGTGACGAGAGGACGTGCCAAGCGATCGTCTAGGTGTTGGGAGAAGCAGCTGCTATTTCTAGTGTTTTTCGGGTCGGGCCAGCCACGAGGATCGGATACTGCAGGACAGACTCGTGCAAGGGAAGGAAACCGAGGTAAGCCGATTACTTCTACTCGCACGCATACACCACAACAGCATCATTTTAATTTTTCAACACAAGACTCTCGTCAATAATAAATCCCAAAAGTCTAAGGTTATTCTTTAGCACCAGGTTGACCCAGAGTAAATAAACATTTAATCCAAGACATCTCATCCATAGCTGTCCAATCATACTGGACTTCAAAGGCTACATATATTGTCCAATGTGTCCTTTATTTTAAGACAGTATGG